>NC_088407.1:1525000-1617500 GCF_034236695.1 Oncorhynchus nerka | reverse complement strand
GATGGGGATGGTGAATGTTAGGGCATTGTAGATGGGGATGGTGAATGTTAGGGTATTGTAGATGGGGATGGTGAATGTTAGGGTATTGTAGATGAGGATGGTGATGTTAGGGGATGTATTGTAGATGGGGATGGAATGGTGTGAATGGTGAATGTTGAGGGCATTATGATGAGGATGGTGAATAGGGCATTGTAGATGGGGATGGTGAATGTTATTGTAGATGAGGGATGGTGAATGTTAGGGTATTGTAGATGGGATGGTGAATGTTAGGGTAGATGGGGATGGTGAATGTTGGGGCATAGGGATGGGGTGGTGAATGTTAAAACATGTAGATGAGGATGGTGAAATATGCTAGATGGGGGTGGTGTATGCTAGGGCTTTGTAGATAGGGATGGTGAATGCTAGGGTATTGTAGATGGGGATGGTGAATGTTAGGGTGATGGGGATGGTGAATGTTAGGGTATTGTAGATGGGGATGGTGAATGTTAGGGCATTGTAGATGGGGATGGTGAATGCTAGGGTATTGGGGATGGTGAATGTTAGGGCATTGTGAATGTTAGGGTATTGTAGATGGGGATGGTGAATGTTAGGGCATTGTAGATGGGGATGGTGAATGTTAGGGCATTGTGGATGGGGATGGTGAATGCTAGGGCATTGTAGATGGGGATGGTGAATGTTAGGGTATTGTAGATGGGGATGGTGAATGTTAGGGCATTGTGGATGGGGATGGTGAATATTAGGGCATTGTGGATGGGGATGGTGAATGCTAGGGCATTGTGAATGCTAGGGCATTGTGGATGGGGATGGTGAATGTTAGGGTATTGTAGATGGGGATGGTGAATGTTAGGGTATTGTAGATGGGGATGGTGAATGCTAGGGTATTGTAGATGGGGATGGTGAATGTTAGGGCATTGTGGATGGGGATGGTGAATGTTAGGGCATTGTAGGTGAGGATGGTGAATGTTAGGGCATTGTGGATGGGGATGGTGAATGTTAGGGCATTGTGAATGTTAGGGTATTGTGGATGGGGATGGTGAATGCTAGGGCATTGTAGATGGGGATGGTGAGTGCTAGGGCATTGTGGATGGGGATGGTGAATGTTAGGGCATTGTAGGTGAGGATGGTGAATGTTAGGGCATTGTGGATGGGGATGGTGAATACCGGGGCATTGTAGATGGGGATGGTGAATGTTAGGGTATTGTAGATGGGGATGGTGAATGTTTGGGCATTGTAGATGGGGATGGTGAATGCTAGGGCATTGTAGACGGGGATGGTGAATGCTAGGGTATTGTAGATGGGGATGGTGAATGTTAGGGTATTGTAGATGGGGATGGTGAATGTTAGGGTATTGTGGATGGGGATGGTGAATGTTAGGGTATTGTAGATGGGGATGGTGAATGTTAGGGCATTGTAGATGGGGATGGTGAATGTTAGGGCATTGTAGATGGGGATGGTGAATGCTAGGGTATTGTAGATGGGGATGGTGAATGTTAGGGCATTGTAGATGGGGATGGTGAATGTTAGGGTATTGTAGATGGGGATGGTGAATGTTAGGGTATTGTGGATGGGGATGGTGAATGTTAGGGCATTGTAGATGGGGATGGTGAATGTTAGGGTATTGTAGATGAGGATGGTGAATGTTAGGGTATTGTAGATGGGGGTGGTGTATGCTAGGGCATTGTAGATGGGGATGGTGAATGTAGATGGGGATGCATGTTAAATGGAAGATATGAATGTTAGGGTATTGTAGATGGGGGTGGTGTATGCTAGGGCTTTGTAGATGGGGATGGTGAATGCTAGGGTATTGTAGATGGGGATGGTGAATGTTAGGGTGATGGGGATGGTGAATGTTAGGGTATTGTAGATGGGGATGGTGAATGTTAGGGCATTGTAGATGGGGATGGTGAATGCTAGGGTATTGGGGATGGTGAATGTTAGGGCATTGTGAATGTTAGGGTATTGTAGATGGGGATGGTGAATGTTAGGGCATTGTAGATGGGGATGGTGAATGTTAGGGCATTGTGGATGGGGATGGTGAATGCTAGGGCATTGTAGATGGGGATGGTGAATGTTAGGGTATTAGATGGGGATGGTGAATGTTAGGGCATTGTGGATGGGGATGTGAATATTAGGGCATTGTGGATGGGGATGGTGAATGCTAGGGCATTGTGAATGCTAGGGCATTGTGGATGGGGATGGTGAATGTTAGGGTATTGTAGATGGGGATGGTGAATGTTAGGGTATTGTAGATGGGGATGGTGAATGCTAGGTATTGTAGATGGGGATGGTGAATGTTAGGGCATTGTGGATGGGGATGGTGAATGTTAGGGCATTGTAGGTGAGGATGGTGAATGTTAGGGCATTGTGGATGGGGATGGTGAATGTTAGGGGCATTGTGAATGTTAGGTATTGTGGATGGGGATGGTGAATGCTAGGGCATTGTAGATGGGGATGGTGAGTGCTAGGAGCATTGTGGATGGGGATGGTGAATGTTAGGGCATTGTAGGTGAGGATGGTGAATGTTAGGGCATTGTGGATGGGGATGGTGAATACGGGGCATTGTAGATGGGGATGGTGAATGTTAGGGTATTGTAGATGGGGATGGTGAATGTTTGGGCATTGTAGATGGGGATGGTGAATGCTAGGGCATTGTAGACGGGGATGGTGAATGCTAGGGTATTGTAGATGGGGATGTGAATGTTAGGGTATTGTAGATGGGGATGGTGAATGTTAGGGGTATTGTGGATGGGGATGGTGAATGTTAGGGTATTGTAGATGGGGATGGTGAATGTTAGGGCATTGTAGATGGGGATGGTGAATGTTAGAATTGTAGATGGGGATGGTGAATGCTAGGGTATTGTAGATGGGGATGGTGAATGTTAGGGCATTGTAGATGGGGATGGTGAATGTTAGGGTATTGTAGATGGGGATGGTGAATGTTAGGGTATTGTGGATGGGGATGGTGAATGTTAGGGCATTGTAGATGGGGATGGTGAATGTTAGGGTATTGTAGATGAGGATGGTGAATGTTAGGGTATTGTAGATGAGGATGGTGAATGTTAGGGTATTGTAGATGGGGGTGGTGTATGCTAGGGCATTGTAGATGGGGATGGTGAATGTTAGGGTATTGTAGATGAGGATGGTGAATGTTAGGGTATTGTAGATGAGGATGGTGAATGTTAGGGTATTGTAGATGGGGGTGGTGTATGCTAGGGCTTTGTAGATGGGGATGGTGAATGCTAGGGTATTGTAGATGGGGATGGTGAATGTTAGGGTGATGGGGATGGTGAATGTTAGGGTATTGTAGATGGGGATGGTGAATGTTAGGGCATTGTAGATGGGGATGGTGAATGCTAGGGTATTGGGGATGGTGAATGTTAGGGCATTGTGAATGTTAGGGTATTGTAGATGGGGATGGTGAATGTTAGGGCATTGTAGATGGGGATGGTGAATGTTAGGGCATTGTGGATGGGGATGGTGAATGCTAGGGCATTGTAGATGGGGATGGTGAATGTTAGGGTATTGTAGATGGGGATGGTGAATGTTAGGGCATTGTGGATGGGGATGGTGAATATTAGGGCATTGTGGATGGGGATGGTGAATGCTAGGGCATTGTGAATGCTAGGGCATTGTGGATGTGAATGGATGGGATAGTGAATGTTAGGGATATTGCTAGATATTATAAAGACGGGGTGGTTAGAATGCATTGTGGATGGGGATAAATGAATATTAGAACGCATTATGAACAAAGAGATAGTGAATGGTGGATGGGGATGAATGAATGTTAGGGCATTGTGAATGTTAAGTATTGTGGAATGTTAGGGCATTGTAGATAAAGGGATAGTGAGTGTTAGGGAAATTATAGATAGGATGGTGAATGTTAGGGCATTGTGAATGTTAGGGGCATTGTGGATGGGGATGGTGAATACCAGGGCATTGTAGATGGGGATGGTGAATGTTAGGGTATTGTAGATGGGGATGGTGAATGTTTGGGCATTGTAGATGGGGATGGTGAATGCTAGGGCATAGGGGGATGGTGAATGCTATTGTGGGGATGGTGGATTGTAGATGGGATGGTGAATGTTAGGAGTATTGTATAGATGGATAGTGAAATGTTAGGAAGTATTGTAGATAAAGATGGTGAATGTTAGGGCATTGTGGATATGTATTAGGGCATTGTAGATGGGATGATGAATACTAAAATATTGTAGATAGGGATAGTGAATACTAGGCATTGTAGATGGGGATGGTGAATGTTAGGTAGATAAAGGGATAGTGAATATTAGGATTGTGGATAAAGGGATAGTGAATGTTAGGAAATTATAAATAAAGATAGGTGAATACTAGGATTATGAAATAGGATGGTGAATATTAGGGCATTGTAGATGGAGATGGTGAATACTAGGGCATTGTAGATAGAGGGAATGTTAGAATTGTAGATGGGATGGTGTATATGGAGCATTTAGATGGATAGTGAATACTAGAAACATTATTAGGGATGGTGAATGTTAGGTGATAAAACATTAAAATAAAGGATAGTGAATATTAAAGCATTGTAGATAAAAGATAGATATGTTAGGTGAATATTAAATACATGGGTATGGAGAAATAGAGATAGGTGAATATTAGGGCATTGAAATAGAGATAGTGAATATTTAGGGTATTGTAGATGGATAGTGAAATACTAGGGCATTGTAGATGAGATAGTGAATATTAGGGCATTGTGGATGGGGATGTGAATGTTAGGGCATTGTAGATGAGGATGGTGAATACTTAGGGCATTATGGATAGGGATAGGGGACTGGTGAATAAAGAGATAGTGAATACTTAGGCATATATGTAGATGGGGATAGGTGAATGTTAGTAGATGTAAATAAGGATGGTGAATACTAAAATTATGAAATAGAGATAGTGAATACTAGTATTAGCAAATAAAGATAGTAAAATACTAGGTATTGTAATAAAGGATAGTAATACTTAGAGCATTGTGATAAAAGAGATAGTGAAATATTAGAATATTAGGAAATAAAGATAGTAAAATACTTAAAGCATTGTAAACAGAGATAGTAAATATTAGGAGGCATTGTAGATGGGGATAGTGAATGCTAGGGTATTGTGGATGAGGATGGTGATGGGGATGTTGCTAGGGCATTGTGATGAGATGGTGAATGTTAGTTGTGAATAGGGGGCATTGAATATTAGTAGATGGGGATGGTGAATATTAGGGCATTGTAATAAAGATGGTGAATACTAGGGTATTAAATGGGGATAGTGAATGTTAGGGCATTGTGAGATGTTATTAAGGTATTGTGGATAGGGATAGTGAATACTAGACATTGTAGATGGGATGGTGAATGCTAGGAGTGATGGGGATAGTGAATGTTAGGGCATTGTGAATGTTAGGGTATTGTAGATGGGGATGGTGAATGTTAGGGCATTGTAGATGGGGATGGTGAATGTTAGGGCATTGTGGATAGAGATGGTGAATACTAGGCATTGTGGAAGAGATGTGAATGTTAGGGCATTGTGGATGGGGATGAATGTACTTAAAGGGCATTGTAGAATGGGATGGTGAATGTTAGGGGTATTGTAGATGGGGATGGTGAATGTTAGGGCATTGTAGATGGGGATGGTGAATGCTAGGGCATTGTGGATGGGGATGTGAATGGAATGTTAGGATGGGGATGGTGAATACTATTAGTGAATAGTTTGTGGATGGATAGTGAATATTAGGCATTGGGGATGGTGAATACTAGGGATAAAGAATAGTGAATATTAAAACATGTAAATAAAGATAAATGATATTAAAATATGAATGTTATTATAAATATTGTAGATAAAGGATACTGAAATACTAGGATGGTAAATGATAGTGAATACTAAAAGCATTGTAGATGGGGATGGTGAATATTAAGCATTGTAGATGGATGGTAAATACTGAAACATGTAAATAGGGGATAATGAATATTAGGTATATGGATAAAGATGGTGAATATTAGTTAGGGATAAGGGATAGTTATTAGTAGAAATGGGGATGGTGAATATTAGAAGTATTGCAAATAAAGAGATGTGAAATATTAGGGATGGTGAATACTAAAACATTGTAGATAAAAGATAAATGTTAAGTAATATGTAAATAAAGAGATAGTGAATACTAGGGTATTGTAGATAAGAGGTGAATATTAAACTATTGTAGATAAGATAGTGTATACTAGGCATTGTGGATGGTAAAATACTAGGAAATATGGGGATGTAATATTAGTTTAGATGGGGATAGTGAAATACTAAAATGGGGATACGGGATGTGAATGTTAGGGCATTGTATGGGGATAGTGAATACTAGGGTATGGGGATGAATGTTGAATGTTAGGGTTATTGATGATAGTGAATGTTAGGAGGGATGAGATGAAATGTTAGGGCATTATGGATAGAGATAGTATACTAGGAGGGGATAAAGATGAATATTAAAATTAAATTAGGTAAATATTAGGGCATTGTAAATGGGTGAATATTAGGGCATTGTAAATGGGGATGGTGAATACTAGGGCATTATGAATAGATTGTGGGGGATGGTGAATGTTAGGATAGATTGTAGATGGGATGGTGAATGTTAGGAATTGTATTATAAATGGGATAGTGAATACTAGGTAGATGGGGATGGTGAATGTTAGGGCATTGTAGGGATAGTGAATATTAGGATTAGGTGAGATGTGAATAAGGAGCATTGTGAGATATGAATGTTAGTTGTGAATGTTAAGTATTGTGGATGGATAGTGAATACTAGATTATAGTGAATGGTGAGTACTAGGGCATTGTAAATAAAGGATGGTGAATGTTAGGGCATTGTGGATGGGATAGTGAATACTAGGGCATTGTGATGGGATAGTGAAATATTAGGGCATTATAGATAGGGATAGTGAATACTAAAAATTGTAAATAGATAGAGATAGTGAATGTTAGGCATTGTAGATGGGATAGTGAAATACTAGGGCATTATAAATGGGGATGGTGAATGCTAGGGCATTGTAGATGGGGATGGTGAATGTTAGACATTGTAGATAAAGATAGTGAATGTTAGGTGTTATGGATAAAAGATGTGAATGTTAGGATAAAGATGGTGAATGTTAGGGCATTGTAGATGGGATGGTGAATGTTAGGGCATTGTAGATGGGGATGGTGAATGCTAGGGTATTGTAGATGGGGATGGTGAATGTTAGGGCATTGTAGATGGGGATGGTAAATATTGTAGATAGGGATAGTGAATTTAGTGGATGGGATAGTGAATGTTAGGGCATTGTAGATGAGATAGTGAATACTAGGGCATTGTAGATAAAGGATGGTGAATGTTAGGGCATTGTAGATGAGGATGGTGAATGTATTGTAGATGGGGATGGTGAATACTACTGGATGGGGATGGTGAATGTTAGGGTATTGTAGATGGGCTAGAGGCTTTGAGAATGGGGATAAATGAATTAAAATTGTAGATGGGGATGGTGAATGTTAGGGTGATGGGGATGGTGAATATTAAAACATTATATGGGATGGTGAATATTAGAAATATTGTAGATGGGGATGGTGAATGCTAAAGGTATTAAAGATAGGATGTGAATGTTAGGGTATTGTAGATGGGGATGGTGAATGTTAGGGCATTGTAGATGGGGATGGTGAATGTTAGATTGTGGATGGGGATGGTGAATGCTAGGGCATTGTAGATGGGGATGGTGAATGTTAGGGCATTGTAGGTGGGGATGGTGAATGTTAGGGTATGGATGGGGATGGTGAATACCGGGGCATTGTAGATGGGGATAGTGAATGTTAGGGCATTGTGGATGGGGATGGTGAATGTTTGGGCATTATAGATGAGGATGGTGAATGTTAGGGCATTGTAGATGGGGATGGTGAATACTAAGTTTGTAGATAGGATAGTGAATGTTAGGGTATTGTAAATGGGATGGTGAATGTTAGGGTGGATGGGGATGGTGAATATTAGGGTATTGTAGATAAGGATGGTGAATGTTAGGGCATTGTAGATAAGGATGGTGAATGTTAGGGCATTGTAGATGGGGATGGTGAATGCTAGGGTATTGTGGATGGGGATGGTGAATGTTAGGGTATTGTGGATGGGGATGGTGAATGCTAGGGCATTGTGGATGAGGATGGTGAATACCAGGAATATTGTAGATGGGGATGGTGAATGTTAGGGCATTGTGAATGTTAACGTATTGTAGATGGGGATGGTGAATGTTAGGGCATTGTAGATGGGGATGGTGAGTGCTAGGGCATTGTGGATGGGGATGGTGAATGTTAGGGCATTGTGAATGTTAGGGTATTGTGGATGGGGATGGTGAATGCTAGGGCATTGTAGATGGGGATGGTGAATGCTAGGGTATTGTGGATGGGGATGGTGAATGTTAGGGCATTGTGAATGTTAGGGTATTGTAGATGGGGATGGTGAATGTTAGGGCATTGTAGATGGGGATGGTGAATGTTAGGGCATTGTGGATGGGGATGGTGAATGTTAGGGCATTGTAGGTGAGGATGGTGAATGTTAGGGCATTGTGGATGGGGATGGTGAATACCGGGGCATTGTAGATGGGGATGGTGAATGTTAGGGTATTGTAGATGGGGATGGTGAATGTTAGGGCATGTAGATGGGGATGGTGAATGCTAGGGCATTGTGGATGGGGATGGTGAATGTTAGGGCATTGTGAATGTTAGGGTATTGTGGATGGGGATGGTGAATGCTAGGGCATTGTAGATGGGAATGGTGAGTGCTAGGGCATTGTGGATGGGGATGGTGAATGTTAGGGCATTGTAGGTGAGGATGGTGAATGTTAGGGCATTGTGGATGGGGATGGTGAATACTTAAAATTGTAGATGGGGATGGTGAATGTTAGGGTATTGTAGATGGGGATGGTGAATGTTTGGGCATTGTAGATGGGGATGGTGAATGCTAGGGCATTGTAGATGGGGATGGTGAATGCTAGGGTATTGTGGATGGGGATGGTGAATGTTAGGGTATTGTAGATGGGGATGGTGAATGTTAGGGCATTGTAGATGGGGATGGTGAATGTTAGGGCATTGTAGATGGGGATGGTGAATGCTAGGGTATTGTGGATGGGGATGGTGAATGTTAGGGTATTGTGGATGGGGATGGTGAATGCTAGGGCATTGTGATGGGGATGGTGAATGTTAGGGCATTGTAGATGGGGATGGTGAATGCTTAGGGCATTGTGAATGTTAGATTGTAGATGGGATGGTGAATGTTAGGGCATTGTAGATGGGGATGGTGAATGCTAGGGCATTGTGGATGGGGATGGTGAATGTTAGGGCATTGTGAATGTTAGGGTATTGTGGATGGGGATGGTGAATGCTAGGGCATTGTAGATGGGGATGGTGAATGCTAGGGCATTGTGGATGGGGATGGTGAATGTTAGGGCATTGTGAATGTTAGGCATTGTAGATGGGGATGGTGAATGTTAGGGCATTGTAGATGGGGATGGTGAATGTTAGGGCATTGTGGATGGGGATGGTGAATGTTAGGGCATTGTGGATGGGGATGGTGAATGCTAGGGCATTGTAGATGGGGATGGTGAATGTTAGAGCATTGTAGATGGGGATGGTGAATGTTAGGGTATTGTAGATGGGGATGGTGAATGTTAGGGCATTGTGGATGGGGATGGTGAATATTAGGGCATTGTGGATGGGGATGGTGAATGCTAGGGCATTGTGGATGGGGATGGTGAATGATAGGGTATTGTAGATGGGGATGGTGAATGTTAGGGTATTGTAGATGGGGATGGTGAATGCTAGGGTATTGTAGATGGGGATGGTGAATGTTAGGGCATTGTAGATGGGGATGGTGAATGTTAGGGTATTGTAGATGGGGATGGTGAATGCTAGGGCATTGTAGATGGGGATGGTGAATGTTAGGGCATTGTGAATGTTAGGGTATTGTAGATGGGGATGGTGAATGTTAGGGCATTGTAGATGGGGATGGTGAGTGCTAGGGCATTGTGGATGGGGATGGTGAATGTTAGGGCATTGTGAATGTTAGGGTATTGTGGATGGGGATGGTGAATGCTAGGGCATTGTAGATGGGGATGGTGAGTGCTAGGGCATTGTGGATGGGGATGGTGAATGTTAGGGTATTGTAGGTGAGGATGGTGAATGTTAGGGCATTGTGGATGGGGATGGTGAATGTTAGGGCATTGTAGGTGAGGATGGTGAATGTTAGGGCATTGTGGATGGGGATGGTGAATACCGGGGCATTGTAGATGGGGATGGTGAATGCTAGGGCATTGTAGATGGGGATGGTGAATGCTAGGGCATTGTGGATGGGGATGGTGAATGTTAGGGTATTGTGGATGGGGATGGTGAATGCTAGGGCATTGTAGATGAGGATGGTGAATGTTAGGGCATTGTAGATGGGGATGGTGAATGTTAGGGCATTGTGAATGTTAGGGTATTGTAGATGGGGATGGTGAATGTTAGGGCATTGTAGATGGGGATGGTGAGTGCTAGGGCATTGTGGATGGGGATGGTGAATGTTAGGGCATTGTGAATGTTAGGGTATTGTGGATGGGGATGGTGAATGCTAGGGCATTGTAGATGGGGATGGTGAATGCTAGGGTATTGTGGATGGGGATGGTGAATGTTAGGGCATTGTGAATGTTAGGGTATTGTAGATGGGGATGGTGAATGTTAGGGCATTGTAGATGGGGATGGTGAATGTTAGGGCATTGTGGATGGGGATGGTGAATGTTAGGGCATTGTGGATGGGGATGGTGAATGCTAGGGCATTGTAGATGGGGATGGTGAATGTTAGGGTATTGTAGATGGGGATGGTGAATGTTAGGGCATTGTGGATGGGGATGGTGAATGCTAGAGCATTGTAGATGGGGATGGTGAATGTTAGGGTATTGTAGATGGGGGTGGTGTATGCTAGGGCATTGTAGATGGGGATGGTGAATGTTAGGGTATTGTAGATGGGGATGGTGAATGTTAGGGCATTGTGGATGGGGATGGTGAATATTAGGGCATTGTGGATGGGGATGGTGAATGCTAGGGCATTGTGAATGCTAGGGCATTGTGGATGGGGATGGTGAATGTTAGGGTATTGTAGATGGGGATGGTGAATGTTAGGGTATTGTAGATGGGGATGGTGAATGCTAGGGTATTGTAGATGGGGATGGTGAATGTTAGGGCATTGTAGATGGGGATGGTGAATGTTAGGGTATTGTAGATGGGGATGGTGAATGCTAGGGCATTGTAGATGGGGATGGTGAATGTTAGGGCATTGTGAATGTTAGGGTATTGTAGATGGGGATGGTGAATGTTAGGGCATTGTAGATGGGGATGGTGAGTGCTAGGGCATTGTGGATGGGGATGGTGAATGTTAGGGCATTGTGATGTTAGGATGGGGATGGTGAATGCTAGGGCATTGTAGATGGGGATGGTGAGTGCTAGGGCATTGTGGATGGGGATGGTGAATGTTAGGGCATTGTAGGTGAGGATGGTGAATGTTAGGGCATTGTGGATGGGGATGGTGAATACCGGGGCATTGTAGATGGGGATGGTGAATACCGGGGCATTGTAGATGGGGATGGTGAATGCTAGGGCATTGTGAATGTTAGGGCATTGTGGATGGGGATGGTGAATGTTAGGGTATTGTGGATGGGGATGGTGAACGCTAGGGTATTGTAGATGAGGATGGTGAATGTTAGGGTATTGTAGATGGGGATGGTGAATGTTAGGGCATTGTGAATGTTAGGGTATTGTAGATGGGGATGGTGAATGTTAGGGCATTGTAGATGGGGATGGTGAGTGCTAGGGCATTGTGGATGGGGATGGTGAATGTTAGGGCATTGTGAATGTTAGGGTATTGTGGATGGGGATGGTGAATGCTAGGGCATTGTAGATGGGGATGGTGAATGCTAGGGTATTGTGGATGGGGATGGTGAATGTTAGGGCATTGTGAATGTTAGGGTATTGTAGATGGGGATGGTGAATGTTAGGGCATTGTAGATGGGGATGGTGAATGTTAGGGCATTGTGGATGGGGATGGTGAATGTTAGGGCATTGTGGATGGGGATGGTGAATGCTAGGGCATTGTAGATGGGGATGGTGAATGTTAGGGTATTGTAGATGGGGATGGTGAATGTTAGGGCATTGTGGATGGGGATGGTGAATGCTAGAGCATTGTAGATGGGGATGGTGAATGTTAGGGTATTGTAGATGGGGATGGTGAATGTTAGGGCATTGTGGATGGGGATGGTGAATGTTAGGGCATTGTGAATGTTAGGGTATTGTGGATGGGGATGGTGAATGCTAGGGCATTGTAGATGGGGATGGTGAATGCTAGGGTATTGTGGATGGGGATGGTGAATGTTAGGGCATTGTGAATGTTAGGGTATTGTAGATGGGGATGGTGAATGTTAGGGCATTGTAGATGGGGATGGTGAATGTTAGGGCATTGTGGATGGGGATGGTGAATGTTAGGGCATTGTGGATGGGGATGGTGAATGTTAGGGCATTGTAGATGGGGATGGTGAATGTTAGGGTATTGTAGATGGGGATGGTGAATGTTAGGGCATTGTGATGGGGATGGTGAATGCTAGGCATTGTAGATGGGGATGGTGAATGTTAGGGTATTGTAGATGGGGATGGTGAATGTTAGGGCATTGTGGATGGGGATGGTGAATATTAGGGCATTGTGGATGGGGATGGTGAATGCTAGGGCATTGTGAATGCTAGGGCATTGTGGATGGGGATGGTGAATGTTAGGGTATTGTAGATGGGGATGGTGAATGTTAGGGTATTGTAGATGGGGATGGTGAATGTTAGGGCATTGTAGATGGGGATGGTGAATGTTAGGGTATTGTAGATGGGGATGGTGAATGCTAGGGCATTGTAGATGGGGATGGTGAATGTTAGGGCATTCTGAATGTTAGGGTATTGTAGATGGGGATGGTGAATGTTAGGGCATTGTAGATGGGGATGGTGAGTGCTAGGGCATTGTGGATGGGGATGGTGAATGTTAGGGTATTGTAGATGGGGATGGTGAATGTTAGGGCATTGTGGATGGGGATGGTGAATGCTAGAGCATTGTAGATGGGGATGGTGAATGTTAGGGTATTGTAGATGGGGATGGTGAATGTTAGGGCATTGTGGATGGGGATGGTGAATATTAGGGCATTGTGGATGGGGATGGTGAATGCTAGGGCATTGTGAATGCTAGGGCATTGTGGATGGGGATGGTGAATGTTAGGGCATTGTAGATGGGGATGGTGAATGTTAGGCATTGTAGATGGGGATGGTGAATGTTAGGGCATTGTAGATGGGGATGGTGAATGTTAGGGTATTGTAGATGGGGATGGTGAATGCTAGGGCATTGTAGATGGGGATGGTGAATGTTAGGGCATTCTGAATGTTAGGGTATTGTAGATGGGGATGGTGAATGTTAGGGCATTGTAGATGGGGATGGTGAGTGCTAGGGCATTGTGGATGGGGATGGTGAATGTTAGGGCATTGTGAATGTTAGGGTATTGTGGATGGGGATGGTGAATGCTAGGGCATTGTAGATGGGGATGGTGAGTGCTAGGGCATTGTGGATGGGGATGGTGAATGTTAGGGTATTGTAGGTGAGGATGGTGAATGTTAGGGCATTGTGGATGGGGATGGTGAATGTTAGGGCATTGTAGGTGAGGATGGTGAATGTTAGGGCATTGTGGATGGGATGGTGAATACCGGGGCATTGTAGATGGGGATGGTGAATACCAGGGCATTGTAGATGGGGATGGTGAATGCTAGGGCATTGTGAATGTTAGGGCATTGAGGATGGGGATGGTGAATGTTAGGGTATTGTGGATGGGGATGGTGAACGCTAGGGCATGGTGAATGTTAGGGTATTGTAGATGGGGATGGTGAATGTTAGGGTATTGTAGATGGGGATGGTGAATGCTAGGGCATGGTGAATGTTAGGGTATTGTAGATGGGGATGGTGAATGTTAGGGCATTGTACATGGGGATGGTGAATGTTAGGGCATTGTGGATGGGGATGGTGAATGTTAGGGCATTGTGGATGGGGATGGTGAATGCTAGGGCATTGTAGATGGGGATGGTGAATGTTGAATTATTGTAGATGGGGATGGTGAATGTTAGGGCATTGTGGATGGGGATGGTGAATGCTAGAGCATTGTAGATGGGGATGGTGAATGTTAGGGTATTGTAGATGGGGATGGTGAATGTTAGGGCATTGTGGATGGGGATGGTGAATATTAGGGCATTGTGAATGCTAGGGCATTGTGGATGGGGATGGTGAATGTTAGGTTGTAGATGGGGATGGTGAATGTTAGGAGTATTGTAGATGGGGATGGTGAATGCTAGGCATTGTAGATGGGGATGGTGAATGTTAGGGCATTGTAGATGGGGATGGTGAATGTTAGGGTATTGTAGATGGGGATGGTGAATGCTAGGGCATTGTAGATGGGATGGTGAATGTTAGGGCATTGTGAATGTTAGGGATTGTAGATGATGGTGAATGTTAGGGCATTGTAGATGGGGATGGTGAGTGCTAGGGCATTGTGGATGGGGGTGGTGAATGTTAGGGCATTGTGAATGTTAGGGTATTGTGGATGGGGATGGTGAATGCTAGGGCATTGTAGATGGGGATGGTGAGTGCTAGGGCATTGTGGATGGGGATGGTGAATGTTAGGGTATTGTAGGTGAGGATGGTGAATGTTAGGGCATTGTGGATGGGGATGGTGAATGTTAGGGCATTGTAGGTGAGGATGGTGAATGTTAGGGCATTGTGGATGGGATGGTGAATACCGGGGCATTGTAGATGGGGATGGTGAATACCAGGGGCATTGTAGATGGGGATGGTGAATGCTAGGGCATTGTGAATGTTAGGGCATTGAGGAATGGGGATGGTGAATGTTAGGGTATTGTGGATGGGGATGGTGAACGCTAGGGTATTGTAGATGAGGATGGTGAATGTTAGGGTATTGTAGATGGGGATGGTGAATGTTAGGGTATTGTAGATGGGGATGGTGAATGCTAGGGCATGGTGAATGTTAGGGTATTGTAGATGGGGATGGTGAATGCTAGGGTATTGTGGATGGGGATGGTGAATGTTAGGGCATTGTGGATGGGGATGGTGAATGCTAGGGCATTGTAGATGGGGATGGTGAATGCTAGGGTATTGGGGATGGTGAATGTTAGGGCATTGTGGATGGGGATGGTGAATGCTAGGGCATTGTGAATGCTAGGGCATTGTGGATGGGGATGGTGAATGCTAGGGCATTGTGGATGGGGATGGTGAATGTTAGGGTATTGTAGATGAGGATGGTGAATGTTAGGGTATTGTAGATGGGGGTGGTGTATGCTAGGGCTTTGTAGATGGGGCTGGTGAATGCTAGGGTATTGTAGATGGGGATGGTGAATGTTAGGGTGATGGGGATGGTGAATGTTAGGGTATTGTAGATGGGGATGGTGAATGTTAGGGCATTGTAGATGGGGATGGTGAATGCTAGGGCATTGTAGATGGGGATGGTGAATGCTAGGGTATTGTAGATGGGGATGGTGAATGTTAGGGCATTGTGGATGGGGATGGTGAATGTTAGGGCATTGTGGATGGGGATGGTGAATGCTAGGGCATTGTGGATGGGGATGGTGAATGTTAGGGTATTGTAGATGGGGATGGTGAATGCTAGGTTATTGTGGATGGGGATGGTGAATGCTAGGGTATTGTGGATGGGGATGTTGAATGCTAGGGAATTGTGAATGGGGATGGTGAATGCTAGGGTATTGTGGATGGGGATGGTGAATGCTAAGGCATTGTGGATGGGGATGGTGAATGCTAGGGTATTGTAGATGGGGATGGTGAATGCTAGGGTATTGTGGATGGGGATGGTGAATGTTAGGGTATTGTTATAATGTTAGAGTTAAGAGAGAGGGAGGAAGATGGAGAGGGATAGGGAGAGTTAGAGAGAGGAAGGGAGGGAGGAAGATGGAGAGGGATAGGGAGAGAGAGAGAGGAAAGGGAGGGAGGAAGATGGAGAGGGATTGGGAGAGTTAGAGAGAGGAAAGGGAGGGAGGAATGGAGGGAGGAAGATGGAGAGGGATGGGGAGAGTTAGAGAGAGGAAGGGAGGGAGGAAGATGGAGAGGGATAGAGAGAGAGGGAGAAGTAGAGAGAGAGGAATGGAGGGAGGAAGATGGAGAGGGATAGGGAGAGGGATAGAGAGAGAGGGAGAAGTAGAGAGAGAGGAATGGAGGGAGGAAGATGGAGAGGGATAGGGAGAGAGGGAGAAGTAGAGAGAGAGGAATGGAGGGAGGAATGGAGGGAGGAATGGAGGGAGGAAGATGGAGAGGGATGGGGAGAGTTAGAGAGAGGAAGGGAGGGAGGAAGATGGAGAGGGATAGAGAGAGAGGGAGAAGTAGAGAGAGAGGAATGGAGGGAGGAAGATGGAGAGGGATGGGGAGAGTTAGAGAGAGGAACGGAGGGAGGAAGATGGAGAGGGATAGAGAGAGGAATGGAGGGAGGAAGATGGAGAGGGATAGGGAGAGTTAGAGAGAGGAAAGGGAGGGAGGAATGGAGGGAGGAAGATGGAGAGGGATAGGGAGAGTTAGAGAGAGGAACGGAGGGAGGAAGATGGAGAGGGATGGGGAGAGTTAGAGAGAGGAACGGAGGGAGGAAGATGGAGAGGGATAGGGAGAGTTAGAGAGAGGAAGGGAGGGAGGAAGATGGAGAGGGATAGAGAGAGAGGGAGAAGTAGAGAGAGAGTTAGAGAGAGGAAGATGGAGAGGGATAGAGAGAGAGGGAGAAGTAGAGAGAGAGGAATGGAGGGAGGAAGATGGAGAGGGATAGAGAGAGAGGGAGAAGTAGAGAGAGAGTTAGAGAGAGGAAGATGGAGAGGGATAGAGAGAGAGGGAGAAGTAGAGAGAGAGTTAGAGGGAGGAAGATGGAGAGGGATCGAGAGAGAGAGAGTAGAGAGTTAGAGAGAGGAAGATGGAGAGGGATAGAGAGATCGGGAGAAGTAGAGAGAGAGATAGAGGAAGATGGAGAGGGATAGAGAGAGAGGGAGAAGTAGAGAGAGAGAGAGAGAGAGGAAGATGGAGAGGGATAGAGAGAGAGAGAGTGAGAGAGAGAGAGAGGAATGGAGGGAGGGGAATGCTGTGACATGTTCTGTGCCAGGTTCTGCTTGCAGGTCCCCTCCCAACAATCACACACACACACACACACACACACACACACACACACACACACACACACACACACACACACACACACACACACACACACACAGGACACCCGCACACACACACACACACAGGACACCCGCACACAAACACACTTTGTTTATCTATTCTGAGTGACTCATTGTAATCCACCCGGTTGGTGGGTGGGTGGTTGGTTGGTTGGTTGGTTGGGTGTGTGTGTGTGTGTGTGTGTGTGTGTGTGTGTGTGTGTGTGTGTGTGTGTGTGTGTGTCCAGGTAATAACCATACCTGTCCATCAGCAGCAGGTCTAAGAGCTGATAGGGAGAAAGATGTGATGGTGAATGCTAGGGTATTGTGGATGAGGATGGTGAATGCTAGGGTATTGTGGATGAGGATGGTGAATGCTAGGGTATTGTAGATGAGGATGGTGAATGGTAGGGCATTGTGAATGGGGATGGTGAATGCTAGGGCATTGTAGATGGGGATGGTGAATGTTAGGTTATTGTAGATGGGGGTGGTGAATGTTAGGGCATTGTAGATGGGGATGGTGAATGCTAGGGCATTGTAGATGAGGATGGTGAATGCTAGGGTATTGTGGATGGGGATGGTGAATGCTAGGCTATTGTAGATGGGGATGGTGAATGCTAGGGTATTGTGGATGAGGATGGTGAATACCGGGGCATTGTAGATGGGGATGGTGAATGCTAGGGCATTGTGGATGAGGATGGTGAATGCTAGGGTATTGTGGATGGGGATGGTGAATGCTAGGCTATTGTAGATGGGGATGGTGAATGCTAGGGTATTGTGGATGGGGATGGTGAATGTTAGGGCATTGTGGATGAGGATGGTGAATGGTAGGGCATTGTGAATGGGGATGGTGAATGCTAGGGCATTGTAGATGGGGATGGTGAATGCTAGGGTATTGTGGATGAGGATGGTGAATGGTAGGGCATTGTGAACGCTAGGGTATTGTAGATGAGGATGGTGAATGTTAGGGTATTGTAGATGGGGATGGTGAATGTTAGGGCATTGTGAATGGGAAGGTGAATGTTAGGGTATTGTGGATGGGGATGGTGAATGTTAGGGCATTGTGAATGGGGATGGTGAATGTTAGGGCATTGTAGATGGGGATGGTGAATGTTAGGGCATTGTAGATGGGGATGGTGAATGTTAGGGTATTGTAGATGGGGATGGTGAATGCTAGGGTATTGTAGATAGGGATGGTGAATGTTAGGGTATTTTAGATGGGGATGGTGAATGTTAGGGCATTGTAGATGAGGATGGTGAATGTTAGGGTATTGTAGATGGGGATGGTGAATGTTAGGGCATTGTGGATGAGGATGGTGAATGCTAGGGGATGGTGAATGCTAGGGTATTGTGGATGGGGATGGTGAATGCTAGGCTATTGTAGATGGGGATGGTGAATGCTAGGGTATTGTGGATGAGGATGGTGAATACCGGGGCATTGTAGATGGGGATGGTGAATGCTAGGGCATTGTAGATGGGGATGGTGAATGTTAGGGCATTGTAGATGGGGATGGTGAATGTTAGGGTATTGTAGATGGGGATGGTGAATGCTAGGGTATTGTAGATAGGGATGGTGAATGTTAGGGTATTGTAGATGGGGATGGTGAATGTTAGGGCATTGTAGATGGGGATGGTGAATGTTAGGGTATTGTAGATGGGGATGGTGAATGCTAGGGTATTGTAGATAGGGATGGTGAATGTTAGGGTATTGTAGATGGGGATGGTGAATGCTAGGGCATTGTAGATGAGGATGGTGAATGTTAGGGTATTGTAGATGGGGATGGTGAATGCTAGGGTATTGTAGATGGGGATGGTGAATGTTAGGGCATTGTAGATGGGGATGGTGAATGCTAGGGCATTGTAGATGGGGATGGTGAATGCTAGGGTATTGTAGATGGGGATGGTGAATGTTAGGGCATTGTGGATGGGGATGGTGAATGTTAGGGCATTGTGGATGGGGATGGTGAATGCTAGGGCATTGTGGATGGGGATGGTGAATGTTAGGGTATTGTAGATGGGGATGGTGAATGCTAGGTTATTGTGGATGGGGATGGTGAATGCTAGGGTATTGTGGATGGGGATGTTGAATGCTAGGGAATTGTGAATGGGGATGGTGAATGCTAGGGCATTGTGGATGGGGATGGTGAATGCTAAGGCATTGTGGATGGGGATGGTGAATGCTAGGGTATTGTAGATGGGGATGGTGAATGCTAGGGTATTGTGGATGGGGATGGTGAATGTTAGGGTATTGTTATAATGTTAGAGTTAGAGAGAGGGAGGAAGATGGAGAGGGATAGGGAGAGTTAGAGAGAGGAAGGGAGGGAGGAAGATGGAGAGGGATAGGGAGAGAGAGAGAGGAAAGGGAGGGAGGAAGATGGAGAGGGATTGGGAGAGTTAGAGAGAGGAAAGGGAGGGAGGAATGGAGGGAGGAAGAGGGAGAGGGATGGGGAGAGTTAGAGAGAGGAAGGGAGGAGGAAGATGGAGAGGGATAGAGAGAGATAGAGAAGTAGAGAGAGATGGAATGGAGGAGGAAGATGGAGAGGATAGGGAGGGGGATAGAGAGAGAGGAGAAGTAGAGAGAGATGAATGGAGGGAGGAAGATGGAGAGGGATAGGAGAGGGAGAAGTAGAGAGAGAGAATGGAGGGAGGAATGGAGGGAGGAATGGAGGAGGAAGATGGAGAGGGATGGGGAGAGTTAGAGAGAGGAAGGGAGGGAGGAAGATGGAGAGGGATAGAGAGAGAGGGAGAAGTAGAGAGAGAGGAATGGAGGGAGGAAGATGGAGAGGGATGGGGAGAGTTAGAGAGAGGAACGGAGGGAGGAAGATGGAGAGGATAGAGAGGAATGGAGGAGGAAGATGGAGAGGGATAGGGAGAGTTAGAGAGAGGAAAGGGGGAGGAATGGAGGGAGGAAGATGGAGAGGGATAGGGAGAGTTAGAGAGAGGAACGGAGGGGAGGAAGATGGAGAGGATGGGAGAGTTAGAGAGAGGAACGGAGGGAGGAAGATGGAGAGGGATAGGGAGAGTTAGAGAGAGGAAGGGAGGGAGGAAGATGGAGGGATAGAGAGAGGGGAGAAGTAGAAGAAGTTAGAGAGGAAGATGGAGCTAGGATAGAGAGAGAGGGAGAAGTAGAGAGAGAGGAATGGAGGGAGAAGATGGAGAGGGATAGAGAGAGAGGGAGAAGTAGAGAGAAGAGTTAGAGAGGAAGATGGAGAGGGATAGAGAGAGAGGAAAGTAGAGAGAGAGTTAGAGGGAGGAAGATGGAGGGATCGAGAGAGAGAGAGTAGAGAGTTAGAGAGAGGAAGATGGAGGGATAGAGAGATCGGAGAAGTAGAGAGAGATAGAGGAAGATGGAGAGGATAGAGAGAGAGGGAGAAGTAGAGAGAGAGAGAGGAAGATGGAGAGGATAGAGAGAGAGAGTGAGAGAGAGAGAGAGGAATGGAGGAGGGAATGCTGTGACATGTTCTGTGCCAGGTTCTGCTTGCAGGTCCCCCAACAATCCCAACAATCACACACACACACACACACACACACACACACACACACACACACACACACACACACACACACACACACACACACACACACAGGACACCCGCACACACACACACACACAGGACACCCTTGTGCACACAAACACACTTTGTTTATCTATTCTGAGTGACTCATTGTAATCCACCCGGTTGGTGGGTGGGTGGTTGGTTGGTTGGTTGGTTGGTGTGTGTGTGTGTGTGTGTGTGTGTGTGTGTGTGTGTGTGTGTGTGTGTGTGTGTCCAGGTAATAACCATACCTGTCCATCAGCAGCAGGTCTAAGAGCTGATAGGGAGAAAGATGTGATGGTGAATGCTAGGGTATTGTGGATGAGGATGGTGAATGCTAGGGTATTGTGGATGAGGATGGTGAATGCTAGGGTATTGTAGATGAGGATGGTGAATGGTAGGGCATTGTGAATGGGGATGGTGAATGCTAGGGCATTGTAGATGGGGATGGTGAATGTTAGGTTATTGTAGATGGGGGTGGTGAATGTTAGGGCATTGTAGATGGGGATGGTGAATGCTAGGGCATTGTAGATGAGGATGGTGAATGCTAGGGTATTGTGGATGGGGATGGTGAATGCTAGGCTATTGTAGATGGGGATGGTGAATGCTAGGGTATTGTGGATGAGGATGGTGAATACCGGGGCATTGTAGATGGGGATGGTGAATGCTAGGGCATTGTGGATGGGGATGGTGAATGCTAGGGCATTGTGGATGAGGATGGTGAATGCTAGGTATTGTGGATGGGGATGGTGAATGCTAGAACTAGATGGGGATGGTGAATGCTAGGGTATTGTGGATGGGGATGGTGAATGTTAGGGCATTGTAGATGGGGATGGTGAATGGTAGGGCATTGTGAATGGGGATGGTGAATGCTAGGGCATTGTGGATGGGGATGGTGAATGGTAGGGCATTGTGGATGAGGATGGTGAATGGTAGGGCATTGTGATGGGGATGGTGAATGTAGGGTATTGTAGATGAGGATGGTGAATGTTAGGGTATTGTAGATGGGGATGGTGAATGTTAGGGCATTGTGAATGGGGATGGTGAATGTTAGGGTATTGTGGATGGGGATGGTGAATGTTAGGGCATTGTGAATGGGGATGGTGAATGTTAGGGCATTGTAGATGGGGATGGTGAATGTTAGGGCATTGTAGATGGGGATGGTGAATGTTAGGGCATTGTAGATGGGGATGGTGAATGAATGCTAATGGGCATTGTAGATGGGGATGGTGAATGTTAGGGTATTGTAGATGGGGATGGTGAATGCTAGGGTATTGTAGATGGGGATGGTGAATGTTAGGGTATTGTAGATGGGGATGGTGAATGCTTAGGGCATTGTAGATGGGATGGTGAATGTTAGGGCATTGTAGATGGGGATGGTGAATGCTAGGGTATTGTAGATGGGATGGTGAATGCTAGGGTATTGTGGATGAGGATGGTGAATGCTAGGGCATTGTGGATGGGGATGGTGAATGCTAGGGTATTGTAGATGGGGATGGTGAATGCTAGGGTATTGTGGATGAGGATGGTGAATGATGGTAGGGTATTGTAGATGGGATGGTGAATGCTAGGGCATTGTAGATGGGGATGGTGAATGTTAGGGTATTGTAGATGGGGATGGTGAATGCTAGGGCATTGTAGATGGGGATGGTGAATGCTAGGGCATTGTAGATGGGGATGGTGAATGTTAGGAGCATTGTAGATGGGGATGGTGAATGCTAGGGCATTGTAGATGGGGATGGTGAATGTTAGGGCATTGTAGATGGGGATGGTGAATGTTAGGGTATTGTAGATGGGGATGGTGAATGTTAGGGCATTGTAGATGGGGATGGTGAATGTTAGGGTATTGTAGATGGGGATGGTGAATGCTAGGGCATTGTAGATGGGGATGGTGAATGTAGATGTAGGGGATGGTGAATGTTAGGGCATTGTAGATGGGGATGGTGAATGTTAGGGTATTGTAGATGGGGATGGTGAATGTTAGGGCATTGTAGATGGGAATGATTGTAGATGAGGATGTGAATGCTAGGGCATTGGATGGGGATGGTGAATGCTAGGTATTGTGGATGGGGATGGTGAATGCTAGGGTATTGTAGATGGGGATGGTGAATGCTAGGGCATTGTGGATGGGGATGGTGAATGTTAGGGCATTGTAGATGGGGATGGTGAATGTTAGGGCATTGTAGATGGGGATGGTGAATGCTAGGGCATTGTAGATGGGGATGGTGAATGCTAGGATGGTGAATGGTGAATGCTAGGGTGTTGTAGATGGGGATGGTGAATGCTAGGGTATTGTGGATGGGGATGGTGAATGCTAGGGCATTGTGGATGGGGATGGTGAATGCTAGGGCATGGATGGGGATGGTGAATGTTAGGGAGATGGGGATGGTGAATGCTAGGGCATTGTAGATGGGGATGGTGAATGTTAGGCATTGTAGATGGGGATGGTGAATGTTAGGGCATTGTAGATGGGGATGGTGAATGTTAATTGTAGATGGGGGATGGTGAATGCTAGGGTAGATAGGGATGGTGAATGTAGGGCATTGTAGATGGGGATGGTGAATGCTAGGGCATTGTAGATGGGGATGGTGAATGTTAGGGTATTGTAGATGGGGATGGTGAATGTTAGGCATTGTGAGGATGGTGATGGGGATGATGGGGATGGTGAATGCTAGGGCATTGTGGATGAGGATGGTGAATGCTAGGGTATTGTGGATGGGGATGGTGAATGCTAGGGCATTGTAGATGGGGATGGTGAATGCTAGGGCATTGTGGATGAGGATGGTGAATGCTAGGGCATTGTAGATGGGGATGGTGAATGTTAGGGCATTGTAGATGGGGATGGTGAATGCTAGGGTATTGTAGATGGGGATGGTGAATGCTAGGGTATTGTGGATGGGGATGGTGAATGCTAGGGCATTGTAGATGGGGATGGTGAATGTTAGGGCATTGTAGATGGGGATGGTGAATGTTAGGGCATTGTAGATGGGGATGGTGAATGTTAGGGCATTGTAGATGGGGATGGTGAATGTTAGGGCATTGTGGATGATGGATGGTGAATGGTGAATGTTAGGGCATTGTGATGGGGATGGTGAATGTTAGGGCATTGTAGATGGGGATGGTGAATGTTAGGGTATTGTAGATGGGGATGGTGAATGTTAGGGCATTGTAGATGGGGATGGTGAATGTGTAGATGGGGATGGTGAATGTTAGGGTATTGTAGATGGGGATGGTGAATGCTAGGTATTGTAGATGGGGATGGTGAATGTTAGGGTTGTAGATGGGGATGGTGAATGCTAGGGCATTGTAGATGGGGATGGTGAATGTTAGGGTATTGTAGATGGGGATGGTGAATGTTAGGGTATTGTAGATGAGGATGGTGAATGGTAGGGTATTGTAGATGGGGATAGTGAATGCTAGGGCATTGTAGATGGGGATGGTGAATGCTAGGGTATTGTAGATGGGGGTGGTGAATGTTAGGGCATTGTGGATGGGGATGGTGAATGCTAGGGGCATTGTAGATGGGGATGGTGAATGCTAGGGCATTGTGAATGGGGATGGTGAATGTTAGGGTATTGTAGATGGGGATGGTGAATGTTAGGGCATTGTGAATGGGGATGGTGAATGTTAGGGTATTGTGGATGGGGATGGTGAATGTTAGGGTATTGTGGATGGGGATGGTGAATGTTAGGGCATTGTGAATGGGGATGGTGAATGTTAGGGCATTGTAGATGGGGATGGTGAATGTTAGGCATTGTAGATGGGGATGGTGAATGCTAGGGCATTGTAGATGAGGATGGTGAATGCTAGGTGAATGCTAGTAGATGGGGATGGTGAATGTGGGGATGAGGATGGTGAATGTTAGGTATTGTAGATGGGGATGGTGAATGTTAGTGTAGATGGGGATGGTGAATGTTAGGGTATTGTAGATGGGGATGGTGAATGTTAGGTATTGTAGATGGGGATGGTGAATGCTAGGGCATTGTAGATGGGGATGGTGAATGTTAGGGTATTGTAGATGGGGATGGTGAATGTTAGGGCATTGTAGATGAGGATGGTGAATGCTAGGGCATTGTAGATGAGGATGGTGAATGGGGGATGGTGAATGTTAGGGCATTGTGAATGGGGATGGTGAATGTTAGGGCATTGTGGATGGGGATGGTGAATGTTAGGGCATTGTGAATGGGGATGGTGAATGTTAGGGCATTATGGGGATGGTGAATGTTAGGGTTTGTAGATGAGGATGGTGAATGCTAGGCATTGTAGATGAGGATGGTGAATGTTGAGGTATTGTGAATGCTAGGGTATTGTAGATGGGGATGGTGAATGTTAGGTATTGTAGATGGGGATGGTGAATGCTAGGGTATTGTAGATGGGGATGGTGAATGTTAGGCTATTGTAGATGGGGATGGTGAATGCTAGGGTTATTGTAGATGGGGATGGTGAATGTTAGGGCATTGTGGATGGGGATGGTGAATGCTAGGCTATTGTAGATGGGGATGGTGAATGTTAGGGTATTGTAGATGGGGATGGTGAATGCAAGGGTATTGTGATGGGATGGTGAATGCTAGGGCATTGTGATGGATGGGGATGGTGAATGCTAGGGGCATTGTAGATGGGGATGGTGAATGTTAGGAGTATTGTAGATGGGGATGGTGAATGCTAGGGCATTGATGGTGAATGGGGTATTGTAGATGGGGATGAATGTTAGGTATTGTAGATGGGGATGGTGAATGGGGTTATGGATGAATGGTGAATGTTAGGGTATTGTAGATGGGGATGGTGAATGCTAGGGCATTGTGGATGGGGATGGTGAATGTTAGGGTATTGTAGATGGGGATGGTGAATGCTAGGCATTGTAGATGGGGATGGTGAATGCTAGGGCATTGTAGATGGGATGGTGAATGTTAGGGTATTGTAGATGGGGATGGTGAATGCTAGGGCATTGTATGGGGATGGTGAATGCTAGGGCATTGTAGATGGGGATGGTGAATGTTAGGGCATTGTAGATGGGGATGGTGAATGCTAGGGCATTGTAGAGATGGGGATGGTGAATGCTGGGATGAGGATGGTGAATGTTAGGGCATTGTAGATGGGGATGGTGAATGCCAGGGCATTGTAGAATGGGGATGGTGAATGCTAGGGCATTGTAGATGGGGATGGTGAATGTTAGGGTATTGTAGATGAGGATGGTGAATGCTAGGGTATTGTAGATGGGGATGGTGAATGCTAGGGCATTGTAGATGGGGATGGTGAATGCTAGGGCACCATGGTGAATGGATGGGGATGGTGAATGCTAGGCTATTGTAGATGGGATGGTGTGAATGTTGAGGATGGTGAATTGTAGATGGGGATGGTGAATGCTAGGGCACTGTAGATGGGGATGGTGAATGCTAGGGCATTGTAGATGGGGATGGTGAATGTTAGGGTATTGTAGATGGGGATGGTGAATGCTAGGGCATTGTGGATGGGGATGGTGAATGCTAGGGTAGATGGGGATGGTGAATGTTAGGGTATTGTAGATGGGGATGGTGAATGCTAGGGCATTGTAGATGGGGATGGTGAATGCTAGGAGTATTGTAGATGGGGATGGTGAATGTTAGGGCATTGTGATGGGGATGGTGAATGCTAGGGCATTGTAGATGGGGATGGTGAATGCTAGGGCATTGTGATGGGGATGGTGAATGTTAGGGGGCATTGTAGATGGGGATGGTGAATGTTAGGCATTGTAGATGGGGATGGTGAATGTTAGGGCATTGTGGATGGGGATGGTGAATGCTAGGGCATTGTAGATGGGGATGGTGAATGCTAGGGCATTGTAGATGGGGATGGTGAATGCTAGGGCATTGTGGATGGGGATGGTGAATGCTAGGGCATTGTAGATGGGGATGGTGAATGTTAGGGCATTGTAGATGGGGATGGTGAATGTTAGGGATGGGGATGGTGAATGTTAGGCATTGGAGATGGGGATGGTGAATGTTAGGTGCATGGTGAATGCTAGTGAATGGGGATGGTGAACGCCAGGGCATTGTAGATGGGGATGGTGAATGTTAGGGCACTGTAGATGGGGATGGTGAACGCCAGGGCATTGTGATGGGGATGGTGAATGCCAGGGCATTGTGGATGGGGATGGTGAATGCTAGGGCATTGTATGGGGGCATTGATGGGGATGGTGAATGTTAGGGCATTGTAGATGGGGATGGTGAATGTTAGGGCATTGTAGATGGGGATGGTGAATGCCAGGGCATTGTAGATGGGGATGGTGAATGCTAGGGCATTGTGGATGGGGATGGTGAATGTTAGGCACTGTGGATGGGGATGGTGAACGCTAGGGCATTGTAATGGGGATTGAACGCCAGGGTATTGTAGATGGGGATGGTGAATGTTAGGGCATTGTGGATGGGGATGAAATGCTAGGGAGATGGGGATGGTGAATGTTAGGGTATTGTAGATGGGGATGGTGAATGTTAGGGCATTGTAGATGGGGATGGTGAATGTTAGGGCATTGTAGATGGGGATGGTGAATGCTAGGGCATTGTAGATGGGATGGTGAATGTTAGGGGATATTGTAGATGGGGATGGTGAATGCTAGGGCATTGTAGATGGGGATGGTGAATGTTAGGGCATTGTAGATGGGGATGGTGAATGTTAGGGCATTGTATTGTAGATGAGGATGGTGAATGGTAGGGTATGAGATGGGGATGGTGAATGCTAGGGCATTGTGGATGAGGATGGTGAATGCTAGGGTATTGTGGATGGGGATGGTGAATGCTAGGCATTGTAGATGGGGATGGTGAATGCTAGGCATTGTGGATGGGGATGGTGAATGTTAGGCATTGTAGATGGGGATGGTGAATGCTAGGGCATTGTAGATGGGGATGGTGAATGCTAGGGCATTGTAGATGGGGATGGTGAACGCCAGGAGTGATGGGGATGGCGAATGCTAGGGCATTGTGATGGGGATGGTGAATGCTAGGGCATTGTAGATGGGGATGGTGAATGTTAGGGTATTGTAGATGGGGATGGTGAATGCTAGGGCATTGTAGATGGGGATGGTGAATGCTAGGGTATTGTAGATGGGGATGGTGAATGTTAGGGCATTGTGGATGGGGATGGTGAATGCTAGGGCATTGTAGATGGGGATGGTGAATGCTAGGGCATTGTGAATGGGGATGGTGAATGTTAGGCATTGTAGATGGGGATGGTGAATGTTAGGGCATTGTGAGATGGGGATGGTGAATGTTAGGCATTGTGGATGGGGATGGATGAATGTTAGGGCATTGTGAATGGGGATGGTGAATGTTAGGCAATTGTGGATGGGGATGGTGAATGTTAGGGCATTGTGAATGGGGATGGTGAATGTTAGGGCATTGTAGATGTGATGGTGAACGGGGATGGATGAATGCTAGGGCATTGTGGATGGGGATGGTGAATGCTAGGGCATTGTAGATGGGGATGGTGAATGTTAGCATTGTAGATGGGGATGGTGAATGTTAGGGTATTGTAGATGGGGATGGTGAATGCTAGGGCATTGTAGATGGGGATGGTGAATGTTAGGGCATTGTAGATGGGGATGGTGAATGCTAGGGCATTGTAGATGGGGATGGTGAATGTTAGGGATATTGTAGATGGGGATGGTGAATGTTAGGGCATTGTAGATGGGGATGGTGAATGTTAGGGCATTGTTGTAGATGGGGATGGTGAATGCTAGGGCATTGTGGAGATGTGGATGGGGATGGTGAATGCTAGGGC
Source organism: Oncorhynchus nerka (assembly GCF_034236695.1). Taxonomy (NCBI): domain Eukaryota; kingdom Metazoa; phylum Chordata; class Actinopteri; order Salmoniformes; family Salmonidae; genus Oncorhynchus; species Oncorhynchus nerka. The sequence continues at coordinate 1,588,962 of NC_088407.1, read as the reverse complement.
ATTGTAGATGGGATGGTGAATGCTAGGGTGATTGTGGATGGGATGGTGAATGCTAGGGCATTGTAGATGGGGATGGTGAATGCTAGGGCATTGTGGATGGGGATGGTGAATGTTAGGGCATTGTAGATGGGGATGATGGATGGATGGTGAATGCTAGGGCATTGTGAATGGGGATGGTGAATGCTAGGGCATTGTAGATGGGGATGGTGAATGTTAATAGATGGGGATGGTGAATGCTAGGGCATTGTAGATGGGGATGGTGAATGCTAGGGTATGTAGATGGGGATGGTGAATGTTAGGGCATCAGATGGGGATGGTGAACGCTAGGGCATTGTAGATGGGGATGGTGAATGCTAGGGCATTGTAGATGGGGATGGTGAATGTTAGGGTATTGTAGATGGGGATGGTGAATGTTAGGGTGAACGCTAGGGCATAGATGGTGAATGTTAGGGATTTGTAGATGGGGATGGTGAATGCTAGGGCATTGTGGATGAGGATTGAATGCTAGGCATTGTGGATGGGGATGGTGAATGCTAGGCTATTGTAGATGGGGATGGGAATGCTAGATGGTGAACGCTGAATGGGGCATTGTGGATGGTGAATGCGCCAGGGCATTGTAGATGGGGATGGTGAATGTTAGGGCATTGTAGATGGGGATGGTGAATGTGGATAGGTGCATTGTAGATGGGGATGGTGAACGGGGCATTGTAGATGGGGAAATGTTAGGGCATTGAATAGATGGGGATGGATGAATGTTAGGGCATTGTAGATGGGGATGGTGAATGCTAGGGCATTGTAGATGAGGGATGGTGAATGTTAGGGCATTGTAGATGGGGATGGTGAATGTTAGGGTATTGTAGATGGGGATGGTGAATGCTAGGGCAGTATTGTAGATGGGGATGGTGAATGCTAGGGCATTGTGGATGGGGATGGTGAATGCTGGGTATTGTGGATGGGGATGGAATGCTAGGCATGAATGGTGAACGCTAGGGCATTGTATGATGATGGTGAACGTCAGGGCATTGTAGATGGGGATGGTGAATGCTAGGGCATTGTAGATGGGGATGGTGAATGCTAGGGTATTGTAGATGGGGATGGTGAATGCTAGGGCATTGTAGATGGGGATGGTGAATGCTAGGCATTGTGGATGGGGATGGTGAATGCTAGGGCATTGTAGATGGGGATGGTGAATGTTAGGGTATTGTAGATGGGGATGGTGAATGCTAGGGCATTGTAGATGGGATGGTGAATGCTAGGGCATTGTAGATGGGGATGGGATGGTTGTGGATGGGGATGGTGAATGCTAGGGCATTGTAGATGGGGATGGTGAATGCTAGGGCATTGTGAGATGGGGATGGTGAATGTTAGGGTATTGTAGATGGGGATGGTGAATGTTAGGGCATTGTGGATGGGGATGGTGAATGTTAGGGCATTGTAGATGGGGATGGTGAATGCTAGGGCATTGTAGATGGGGATGGTGAATGCTAGGGCATTGTAGATGGGGATGGTGAATGTTAGGGCATTGTAGATGGGGATGGTGAATGCTAGGGCATTGTAGATGGGGATGGTGAATGTAGGGCATTGTAGATGGGATGGTGAATGTTAGGGCATTGTAGATGGGGATGGTGAATGTTAGGGTATTGTAGATGGGGATGGTGAATGTTAGGGCATTGTAGATGATGGGGATAGATGAATGGTGAATGTTAGGGCATTGTAGATGGGGATGGTGAATGCTAGGGCATTGTAGATGAGGATGGTGAATGCTAGGGGGTATTGTAGATGGGGATGGTGAATGTTAGGGCATTGTGGATGGGGATGGGAATGCTAGGCATTGTAGATGGGGATGGTGAATGTTAGGGCATTGTGAGATGGGGATGGTGAATGTTAGGGTATTGTAGATGGGGATGAATGTTAGGGCAATGGGGATGGTGAATGCTAGGGCATTGTAGATGGGGATGGTGAATGCTAGGGCATTGTAGATGGGGATGGTGAATGTTAATTATTGTGGATGGGGATGGTTGTAGGATGGGGATGGTGAATGCTAGGGGCATTGTAGATGGGGATGGTGAATGCTATGGCATTGTGGATGGGGATGCTGAATGCTAGGGCATTGTAGATGGGGATGGTGAATGTTAGGGTATTGTAGATGGGGATGGTGAATGTTAAGGCATTGTAGATGGGGATGGTGAATGTTAGGGTATTGTAGATGGGGATGGTGAATGCTAGGGTATTGTAGATAGGGATGGTGAATGTTAGGGTATTGTAGATGGGGATGGTGAATGCTAGGGCATTGTAGATGAGGATGGTGAATGTTAGGGTATTGTAGATGGGGATGGTGAATGTTAGGGTATTGTAGATGAGGATGGTGAATGGTAGGGTATTGTAGATGGGGATGGTGAATGCTAGGGCATTGTGGATGAGGATGGTGAATGCTAGGGTATTGTGGATGGGGATGGTGAATGCTAGGCTATTGTAGATGGGGATGGTGAATGCTAGGGTATTGTGGATGAGGATGGTGAATACCGGGGCATTGTAGATGGGGATGGTGAATGCTAGGGCATTGTAGATGGGGATGGTGAATGCTAGGGTATTGTAGATGGGGATGGTGAATGCTAGGGTATTGTAGATGGGGATGGTGAATGCTATGGCATTGTGGATGGGGATGGTGAATGCTAGGGCATTGTAGATGGGGATGGTGAATGTTAGGGTATTGTAGATGGGGATGGTGAATGCTAGGGCATTGTAGATGGGGATGGTGAATGCTAGGGTATTGTAGATGGGGGTGGTGAATGTTAGGGCATTGTGGATGGGGATGGTGAATGCTAGGGCATTGTAGATGGGGATGGTGAATGCTAGGGCATTGTGAATGGGGATGGTGAATGTTAGGGTATTGTAGATGGGGGTGGTGAATGTTAGGGCATTGTGAATGGGGATGGTGAATGTTAGGGTATTGTGGATGGGGATGGTGAATGTTAGGGCATTGTGAATGGGGATGGTGAATGTTAGGGTATTGTGGATGGGGATGGTTAATGTTAGGGCATTGTGAATGGGGATGGTGAATTTTAGGGCATTGTAGATGGGGATGGTGAATGTTAGGGTATTGTAGATGAGGATGGTGAATGCTAGGGCATTGTAGATGAGGATGGTGAATGCTAGGGTAGCATTGTGAATGCTAGGGTGTAGATGGGATGGTGAATGTTAGGGTATTGTAGATGGGGATGGTGAATGCTAGGGTATTGTAGATGGGGATGGTGAATGTTAGGGTATTGTAGATGGGGATGGTGAATGTTAGGGTATTGTAGATGGGGATGGTGAATGTTAGGGTATTGTAGATGGGGATGGTGAATGCTAGGGCATTGTAGATGGGGATGGTGAATGTTAGGGCATTGTAGATGGGGATGGTGAATGTTTGGGCATTGTAGATGGGGATGGTGAATGCTAGGGAATTGTAGATGAGGATGGTGAATGCTAGGGCATGGTGAATGCTAGGGTATTGTAGATGGGGATGGTGAATGTTAGGGCATTGTGAATGGGGATGGTGAATGTTAGGGTATTATGGATGGGGATGGTGAATGTTAGGGTATTGTAGATGGGGATGGTGAATGTTAGTGAGATGTTAATGCAAGGGCATTGTAGATGAGGATGGTGAATGCTAGGGTATTGTGGATGAGGATGGTGAATGCTAGGGCATTGTAGATGGGGATTGTGAATGTTAGGGCATTGTAGATGGGGATGGTGAATGCTAGGGTATTGTAAATGGGGATGGTGAATGTTTGGGTATTGTAGATGAGGATGGTGAATGCTAGGGTATTGTAGATGGGGATGGTGAATGTTAGGGTATTGTAGATGGGGATGGTGAATGATTGTAGATGGGGATGGTGAATGTTAGGGTATTGTAGATGGGGATGGTGAATGCTAGGGCATTGTAGATGGGGATGGTGAATGTTAGGGCATTGTAGATGGGGATGGTGAATTGGGCATTGTAGATGGGGATGGTGAATGCTAGGGCATTGTAGATGGGGATGGTGAATGCTAGGGTATTGTAGATGGGGATGGTGAATGTTAGGGCATTGTGAATGGGGATGGTGAATGTTAGGGTTATTGTGGATGGGGATGGTGAATGTTAGGGCATTGTAGAATGGGGATGGTGAATGTTAGATGTAGATGGGGATGGTGAATGTTAGGGCATTGTGAATGGGGATGGTGAATGTTAGGGTATTGTGGATGGGGATGGTGAATGTTAGGGCATTGTGAATGGGGATGGTGAATGCTAGGGTATTGTAGATGGGGATGGTGAATGTTAGGGTATTGTAGATGGGGATGGTGAATGCTAGGGCTATTGTAGATGGGGATGGTGAATGTTAGGGTATTGTAGATGGGATGGTGAATGCTAGGGCATTGTAGATGAGGATGGTGAATGTTAGGGTATTGTGGATGAGGATGGTGAATGCTAGGGCATTGTAGATGGGGATGGTGAATGTTAGGGATGGGGATTGTAGATGGGATGGTGAATGCTAGGGTATTGTAGATGGGGATGGTGAATGTTAGGGTATTGTAGATGGGGATGGTGAATGTTAGGGTATTGTAGATGGGGATGGTGAATGTTAGGGTATTGTAGATGGGGATGGTGAATGCTAGGGCATTGTAGATGGGGATGGTGAATGTTAGGGTATTGTAGATGGGGATGGTGAATGTTAGGGCATTGTAGATGGGGATGGTGAATGCTAGGGAATTGTAGATGGGGATGGTGAATGCTAGGGTATTGTAGATGGGGATGGTGAATGTTAGGGATTGTAGATGATGGTGAATGTTAGGGTATTGTAGATGGGGATGGTGAATGTTAGGGTATTGTAGATGGGGATGTTGAATGTTAGGGTATTGTAGATGGGGATGGTGAATGCTAGGGCATTGTAGATCGGGATGGTGAATGTTTCGGCATTGTAGATGGGGATGGTGAATGCTAGGGAATTGTAGATGAGGATGGTGAATGCTAGGGCATTGTAGATGAGGATGGTGAATGCTAGGGCATATGAATGCTAGGTATGTAGATGGGGATGGTGAATGTTAGGGCATTGTGAATGGGGATGGTGAATGTTAGGGTATTGTGGATGGGGATGGTGAATGTTAGGGCATTGTGAATGGGGATGGTGAATGTTAGGGCATTGTAGATGGGGATGGTGAATGTTAGGGTATTGTAGATGAGGATGGTGAATGCTAGGGCATTGTAGATGAGGATGGTGAATGTTGGGGTATTGTGAATGCTAGGGTATTGTAGATGGGGATGGTGAATGTTAGGGTATTGTAGATGGGGATGGTGAATGCTAGGGCATTGTAGATGGGGATGGTGAATGTTAGGGTATTGTAGATGGGGATGGTGAATGCTAGGGTATTGTAGATGGGGATGGTGAATGTTAGGGTATTGTAGATGGGGATGGTGAATGCTAGGCTATTGTAGATGGGGATGGTGAATGTTAGGGTATTGTAGATGTGATGGTGAATGCAAGGGTATTGTAGATGAGGATGGTGAATGCTAGGGCATTGTAGATGAGGATGGTGAATGTTAGGGTATTGTAGGATGTAGGATGGTGAATGTTAGGGTATTGTAGATGGGGATGGTGAATGCTAGGGCATTGTAGATGGGGATGGTGAATGTTAGGGCATTGTAGATGGGGATGGTGATTGTTAGGGCATTGTGGATGGGGATGGTGAATGTTAGGGTATTGTAGATGGGGATGGTGAATGTTAGGGTATTGTAGATGGGGATGGTGAATGCTAGGGCATTGTAGATGGGGATGGTGAATGTTAGGGCATTGTAGATGGGGATGGTGAATGTTTGGGCATTGTAGATGGGGATGGTGAATGCTAGGGAATTGTAGATGAGGATGGTGAATGCTAGGGCATGGTGAATGCTAGGGTATTGTAGATGGGGATGGTGAATGTTAGGGCATTGTGAATGGGGATGGTGAATGTTAGGGTATTGTGGATGGGGATGGTGAATGTTAGGGCATTGTGAATGAATGTTAGGGCATTGTAGATGGGGATGGTGAATGTTAGGGTATTGTAGATGAGGATGGTGAATGCTAGGGCATTGTAGATGAGGATGGTGAATGTTGGGGTATTGTGAATGCTAGGGTATTGTAGATGGGGATGGTGAATGTTAGGGTATTGTAGATGGGGATGGTGAATGCTAGGGTATTGTAGATGGGGATGGTGAATGTTAGGGTATTGTAGATGGGGATGGTGAATGCTAGGGTATTGTAGATGGGGATGGTGAATGTTAGGGTATTGTAGATGGGGATGGTGAATGCTAGGCTATTGTAGATGGGGATGGTGAATGTTAGGGCATTGTAGATGGGGATGGTGAATGCTAGGGTATTTGTTGTAGATGGGGATGGTGAATGTTAGGGTATTGTAGATGGGGATGGTGAATGCTAGGGTATTGTAGATGGGGATGGTGAATGTTAGGGTATTGTAGATGGGGATGGTGAATGCTAGGGTATTGTAGATGGGGATGGTGAATGTTAGGGTATTGTAGATGGGATGGTGAATGCTAGGGTATTGTAGATGGGGATGGTGAATGTTAGGGTATTGTAGATGGGGATGGTGAATGCTAGGCTATTGTAGATGGGGATGGTGAATGTTAGGGTATTGTAGATGGGGATGGTGAATGCTAGGGTATTGTAGATGGGGATGGTGAATGTTAGGGTATTGTAGATGGGGATGGTGAATGCTAGGCTATTGTAGATGGGGATGGTGAATGTTAGGGTATTGTAGATGGGGATGGTGAATGCTAGGGTAGGAATGCTATTTGTAGATGGGGATGGTGAATGTTAGGGTATTGTAGATGGGGATGGTGAATGCTAGGGTATTGTAGATGGGGATGGTGAATGTTAGGGTATTGTAGATGGGGATGGTGAATGCTAGGGCATTGTAGATGGGGATGGTGAATGTTAGGGTATTGTAGATGGGGATGGTGAATGCTAGGGTATTGTAGATGGGGATGGTGAATGTTAGGTATTGTAGATGGGGATGGTGAATGCTAGGGCATTGTAGATGGGGATGGTGAATGTTAGGGTATTGTAGATGGGGATGGTGAATGCTAGGGTATTATGAATGCTAGGGTGTAGATGGGGATGGTGAATGTTAGGGTATTGTAGATGGGGATGGTGAATGCTAGGGTATTGTAGATGGGGATGGTGAATGTTAGGGTATTGTAGATGGGGATGGTGAATGCTAGGCTATTGTAGATGGGGATGGTGAATGTTAGGGTATTGTAGATGTGATGGTGAATGCAAGGGTATTGTAGATGAGGATGGTGAATGCTAGGGTATTGTGGATGAGGATGGTGAATGCTAGGGCATTGTAGATGGGGATGGTGAATGTTAGGGCATTGTAGATGGGGATGGTGAATGTTAGGGTATTGTAGATGGGGATGGTGAATGCTAGGGCATTGTAGATGGGGATGGTGAATGTTAGGGCATTGTAGATGGGGATGGTGAATGTTTGGGCATTGTAGATGGGGATGGTGAATGCTAGGGAATTGTAGATGAGGATGGTGAATGCTAGGGCATGGTGAATGCTAGGGTATTGTAGATGGGGATGGTGAATGTTAGGGCATTGTGAATGGGGATGGTGAATGTTAGGGTATTGTGGATGGGGATGGTGAATGTTAGGGCATTGTGAAAGGGGATGGTGAATGTTAGGGCATTGTAGATGGGGATGGTGAATGTTAGGGTATTGTAGATGGGGATGGTGAATGCTAGGGCATTGTAGATGAGGATGGTGAATGTTGGGGTATTGTGCTAGAATTATTGTAGATGGGGATGGTGAATGTTAGGTATTGTAGATGGGGATGGTGAATGTTAGGGCATTGTAGATGGGGATGGTGAATGTTAGGGTATTGTAGATGGGGATGGTGAATGCTAGGGTATTGTAGATAGGGATGGTGAATGTTAGGGTATTGTAGATGGGGATGGTGAATGCTAGGGCATTGTAGATGAGGATGGTGAATGTTAGGGTATTGTAGATGGGGATGGTGAATGTTAGGGTATTGTGAATGCTAGGGTAGATGGGGATGGTGAATGTTAGGGTATTGTAGATGGGGATGGTGAATGCTAGGGTATTGTAGATGGGGATGGTGAATGTTAGGGCATTGTAGATGGGGATGGTGAATGCTAGGGTATTGTAAATGGGGATGGTGAATGTTTGGGTATTGTAGATGGGGATGGTGAATGCTAGGGTATTGTAGATGGGGATGGTGAATGTTAGGGCATTGTAGATGGGGATGGTGAATGCTAGGCTATTGTAGATGGGGATGGTGAATGTTAGGGCATTGTAGATGGGGATGGTGAATGCTAGGGTATGTAGATGGGGATGGTGAATGTTAGGGCATTGTAGATGGGGATGGTGAATGCTAGGCTATTGTAGATGGGGATGGTGAATGTTAGGGTATTGTAGATGGGGATGGTGAATGCTAGGGTAGATGGGGATGGTGAATGTTAGGGTATTGTAGATGGGGATGGTGAATGCTAGGGCATTGTAGATGGGGATGGTGAATGTTAGGGTATTGTAGATGGGGATGGTGAATGCTAGGGTATTGTAGATGGGGATGGTGAATGTTAGGGTATTGTAGATGGGGATGGTGAATGCTAGGGTATTGTAGATGGGGATGGTGAATGTTAGGGTATTGTAGATGGGGATGGTGAATGCTAGGCTATTGTAGATGGGGATGGTGAATGTTAGGGTATTGTAGATGGGGATGGTGAATGCTAGGGTATTGTGAATGATGGTAGATGGGGATGGTGAATGTTAGGGTATTGTAGATGGGGATGGTGAATGCTAGGGTATTGTAGATGGGGATGGTGAATGTTAGGGTATTGTGATGGGGATGGTGAATGCTAGGCTATTGTAGATGGGGATGGTGAATGTTAGGGTATTGTAGATGTGATGGTGAATGCAAGGGTATTGTAGATGAGGATGGTGAATGCTAGGGTATTGTGGATGAGGATGGTGAATGCTAGGGCATTGTAGATGGGGATGGTGAATGTTAGGGCATTGTAGATGGGGATGGTGAATGTTTGGGTATTGTAGATGAGGATGGTGAATGCTAGGGTATTGTAGATGGGGATGGTGAATGTTAGGGTATTGTAGATAGGGATGGTGAATGTTAGGGTATTGTAGATGGGGATGGTGAATGTTAGGGTATTGTAGATGGGGATGGTGAATGCTAGGGCATTGTAGATGGGGATGGTGAATGTTAGGGCATTGTAGATGGGGATGGTGAATGTTTGGGCATTGTAGATGGGGATGGTGAATGCTAGGGAATTGTAGATGAGGATGGTGAATGCTAGGGTATTGTAGATGGGGATGGTGAATGTTAGGCATTGTAGATGGGGATGGTGAATGTTAGGGTATTGTAGATGGGATGGTGAATGTTAGGGTATTGTAGATGGGGATGGTGAATGTTAGGGCATTGTAGATGGGGATGGTGAATGCTATGGCATTGTGAATGGGGATGGTGAATGTTAGGGTATTGTGGATGGGGATGGTGAATGTTAGGGCATTGTAGATGGGGATGGTGAATGTTTGGGCATTGTAGATGGGGATGGTGAATGCTAGGGATTGTAGATGAGGATGGTGAATGCTAGGGCATTGAATGCTAGGATAGATGGGGATGGTGAATGTTAGGGCATTGTGAATGGGGATGGTGAATGTTAGGGTATTGTGGATGGGGATGGTGAATGTTAGGGCATTGTGAATGGGGATGGTGAATGTTAGGGCATTGTAGATGGGGATGGTGAATGTTAGGGTATTGTAGATGAGGATGGTGAATGCTAGGGTATTGTAGATGAGGATGGTGAATGTTGGGGTATTGTGAATGCTATATTGTAGATGGGGATGGTGAATGTTAGGGCATTGTAGATGGGGATGGTGAATGCTAGGGCATTGTAGATGGGGATGGTGAATGTTAGGGTATTGTAGATGGGGATGGTGAATGCTAGGGTATTGTAGATGGGGATGGTGAATGTTAGGGCATTGTAGATGGGGATGGTGAATGCTAGGCTATTGTAGATGGGGATGGTGAATGTAAGGAGATGTGATGGTGAATGCAAGGGCATTGTAGATGAGGATGGTGAATGCTAGGGCATTGTAGATGAGGATGGTGAATGTTGGGGTGAATGAATGCTAGGGCATTGTAGATGGGGATGGTGAATGTTAGGGTATTGTGGATGGGGATGGTGAATGTTAGGGCATTGTGAATGGGGATGGTGAATGTTAGGGCATTGTAGATGGGGATGGTGAATGTTTGGGCATTGTAGATGGGGATGGTGAATGCTAGGGAATTGTAGATGAGGATGGTGAATGCTAGGGCATGGTGAATGCTAGGGTATTGTAGATGGGGATGGTGAATGTTAGGGCATTGTGAATGGGGATGGTGAATGTTAGGGTATTGTGGATGGGGATGGTGAATGTTAGGGCATTGTGAAAGGGGATGGTGAATGTTAGGGCATTGTAGATGGGGATGGTGAATGTTAGGGTATTGTAGATGAGGATGGTGAATGCTAGGGCATTGTAGATGAGGATGGTGAATGTTGGGGTATTGTGAATGCTAGGGTATTGTAGATGGGGATGGTGAATGTTAGGGTATTGTAGATGGGGATGGTGAATGCTAGGGTATTGTAGATGGGGATGGTGAATGTTAGGGTATTGTAGATGGGGATGGTGAATGCTAGGGTATTGTAGATGGGGATGGTGAATGTTAGGGTATTGTAGATGGGGATGGTGAATGCTAGGCTATTGTAGATGGGGATGGTGAATGTTAGGGTATTGTAGATGGGGATGGTGAATGCTAGGGCAATGCTAGGGTATTGTAGATGGGGATGGTGAATGTTAGGGTATTGTAGATGGGGATGGTGAATGCTAGGGTATTGTAGATGGGGATGGTGAATGTTAGGGTATTGTAGATGGGGATGGTGAATGCTAGGGTATTGTAGATGGGGATGGTGAATGTTAGGGTATTGTAGATGGGGATGGTGAATGCTAGGGTATTGTAGATGGGGATGGTGAATGTTAGGGCATTGTAGATGGGGATGGTGAATGCTAGGCTATTGTAGATGGGGATGGTGAATGTTAGGTATTGTAGATGGGGATGGTGAATGCTAGGGTATTGTAGATGGGGATGGTGAATGTTAGGGTATTGTAGATGGGGATGGTGAATGCTAGGCTATTGTAGATGGGGATGGTGAATGTTAGGGTATTGTAGATGGGGATGGTGAATGCTAGGATGGTGAATGCTAGGGTATTGTAGATGGGGATGGTGAATGTTAGGGTATTGTAGATGGGGATGGTGAATGCTAGGGTATTGTAGATGGGGATGGTGAATGTTAGGGTATTGTAGATGGGGATGGTGAATGCTAGGGTATTGTAGATGGGGATGGTGAATGTTAGGGTATTGTAGATGGGGATGGTGAATGCTAGGGTATTGTAGATGGGGATGGTGAATGTTATATTGTAGATGGGGATGGTGAATGCTAGGCTATTGTAGATGGGGATGGTGAATGTTAGGGTATTGTAGATGGGGATGGTGAATGCTAGGGCTATTGTAGATGGGGATGGTGAATGTTAGGGTATTGTAGATGGGGATGGTGAATGCTAGGGCATTGTAGATGGGGATGGTGAATGTTAGGGTATTGTAGATGGGGATGGTGAATGCTAGGCTATTGTAGATGGGGATGGTGAATGTTAGGGTATTGTAGATGTGATGGTGAATGCAAGGGTATTGTAGATGAGGATGGTGAATGCTAGGGTATTGTGGATGAGGATGGTGAATGCTAGGGCATTGTAGATGGGGATGGTGAATGTTAGGGCATTGTAGATGGGGATGGTGAATGTTAGGGTATTGTAGATGGGGATGGTGAATGCTAGGGTATTGTAGATGGGGATGGTGAATGTTAGGGCATTGTAGATGGGGATGGTGAATGTTTGGGCATTGTAGATGGGGATGGTGAATGCTAGGGAATTGTAGATGAGGATGGTGAATGCTAGGGCATTAGTGAATGCTAGGGTATTGTAGATGGGGATGGTGAATGTTAGGGCATTGTGAATGGGGATGGTGAATGTTAGGGTATTGTGGATGGGGATGGTGAATGTTAGGGCATTGTGAAAGGGGATGCTAGAATGTTAGGGCATTGTAGATGGGGATGGTGAATGTTAGGGTATTGTAGATGAGGATGGTGAATGCTAGGGCATTGTAGATGAGGATGGTGAATGTTGGGGTATTGTGAATGCTAGAATTATTGTAGATGGGGATGGTGAATGTTAGGGTATTGTAGATGGGGATGGTGAATGCTAGGGCATTGTAGATGGGGATGGTGAATGTTAGGGCATTGTAGATGGGGATGGTGAATGCTAGGGCATTGTAGATGGGGATGGTGAATGTTAGGCATTGTAGATGGGGATGGTGAATGCTAGGCTATTGTAGATGGGGATGGTGAATGTTAGGATTGTAGATGGGGATGGTGAATGCTAGGGTATTGTGAATGCTAGGGCATTGTAGATGGGGATGGTGAATGTTAGGGTATTGTAGATGGGGATGGTGAATGCTAGGGTATTGTAGATGGGGATGGTGAATGTTAGGGTATTGTAGATGGGGATGGTGAATGCTAGGGCATTGTAGATGGGGATGGTGAATGTTAGGGTATTGTAGATGGGGATGGTGAATGCTAGGGTATTGTAGATGGGGATGGTGAATGTTAGGGTATTGTAGATGGGGATGGTGAATGCTAGGCTATTGTAGATGGGGATGGTGAATGTTAGGGTATTGTAGATGGGGATGGTGAATGCTAGGGTATTGTAGATGGGGATGGTGAATGTTAGGGTATTGTAGATGGGGATGGTGAATGCTAGGCTATTGTAGATGGGGATGGTGAATGTTAGGGTATTGTAGATGGGGATGGTGAATGCTAGGGTATTGTGAATGCTAGGGTATTGTAGATGGGGATGGTGAATGTTAGGGTATTGTAGATGGGGATGGTGAATGCTAGGGTATTGTAGATGGGGATGGTGAATGTTAGGGTATTGTAGATGGGGATGGTGAATGCTAGGGTATTGTAGATGGGGATGGTGAATGTTAGGGTATTGTAGATGGGGATGGTGAATGCTAGGGTATTGTAGATGGGGATGGTGAATGTTAGGGTATTGTAGATGGGGATGGTGAATGCTAGGCTATTGTAGATGGGGATGGTGAATGTTAGGGTATTGTAGATGGGGATGGTGAATGCTAGGGTATTGTGAATGCTAGGGTATTGTAGATGGGGATGGTGAATGTTAGGGTATTGTAGATGGGGATGGTGAATGCTAGGGTATTGTAGATGGGGATGGTGAATGTTAGGGTATTGTAGATGGGGATGGTGAATGCTAGGCTATTGTAGATGGGGATGGTGAATGTTAGGGTATTGTAGATGTGATGGTGAATGCAAGGGTATTGTAGATGAGGATGGTGAATGCTAGGGTATTGTGGATGAGGATGGTGAATGCTAGGGCATTGTAGATGGGGATGGTGAATGTTAGGGCATTGTAGATGGGGATGGTGAATGTTTGGGTATTGTAGATGAGGATGGTGAATGCTAGGGTATTGTAGATGGGGATGGTGAATGTTAGGGTATTGTAGATAGGGATGGTGAATGTTAGGGCATTGTAGATGGGGATGGTGAATGTTAGGGTATTGTAGATGGGGATGGTGAATGCTAGGGCATTGTAGATGGGGATGGTGAATGTTAGGGCATTGTAGATGGGGATGGTGAATGTTTGGGCATTGTAGATGGGGATGGTGAATGCTAGGGAATTGTAGATGAGGATGGTGAATGCTAGGGCATTGTAGATGGGGATGGTGAATGTTAGGGTATTGTAGATGGGGATGGTGAATGTTAGGGTATTGTAGATAGGGATGGTGAATGTTAGGGTATTGTAGATGGGGATGGTGAATGTTAGGGTATTGTAGATGGGGATGGTGAATGTTATGGCATTGTGAATGGGGATGGTGAATGTTAGGGTATTGTGGATGGGGATGGTGAATGTTAGGGCATTGTAGATGGGGATGGTGAATGTTTGGGCATTGTAGATGGGGATGGTGAATGCTAGGGGAATTGTAGATGAGGATGGTGAATGCTAGGGCATGGTGAATGCTAGGGTGGTTGTAGATGGGGATGGTGAATGTTAGGGCATTGTGAATGGGGATGGTGAATGTTAGGGTATTGTGGATGGGGATGGTGAATGTTAGGGCATTGTGAATGGGGATGGTGAATGTTAGGGCATTGTAGATGGGGATGGTGAATGTTAGGGTATTGTAGATGAGGATGGTGAATGCTAGGGCATTGTAGATGAGGATGGTGAATGTTGGGGTATTGTGAATGCTAGGGTATTGTAGATGGGGTATTGTGAATGTTAGGGTATTGTAGATGGGGATGGTGAATGCTAGGGTATTGTAGATGGGGATGGTGAATGTTAGGGTATTGTAGATGGGGATGGTGAATGCTAGGGTATTGTAGATGGGGATGGTGAATGTTAGGGTATTGTAGATGGGGATGGTGAATGCTAGGCTATTGTAGATGAGGATGGTGAATGTTAGGGTATTGTAGATGTGATGGTGAATGCAAGGGTATTGTAGATGAGGATGGTGAATGCTAGGGTATTGTAGATGAGGATGGTGAATGTTGGGGTATTGTGAATGCTAGGGTATTGTAGATGGGGATGGTGAATGTTAGGGTATTGTAGATGGGGATGGTGAATGCTAGGGTATTGTAGATGGGGATGGTGAATGTTAGGGTATTGTAGATGGGGATGGTGAATGCTAGGGTATTGTGGATGAGGATGGTGAATGCTAGGGCATTGTAGATGAGGATGGTGAATGCTAGGGTATTGTGAATGCTAGGGTATTGTAGATGGGGATGGTGAATGTTAGGGTATTGTAGATGGGGATGGTGAATGCTAGGGTATTGTAGATGGGGATGGTGAATGCTAGGGCATTGTAGATGAGGATGGTGAATGTTGAGGTATTGTGAATGCTAGGGTATTGTAGATGGGGATGGTGAATGTTAGGGTATTGTAGATGGGGATGGTGAATGCTAGGGTATTGTAGATGGGGATGGTGAATGTTAGGGTATTGTAGATGGGGATGGTGAATGCTAGGGTATTGTAGATGGGGATGGTGAATGTTAGGGTATTGTAGATGGGGATGGTGAATGCTAGGCTATTGTAGATGAGGATGGTGAATGTTAGGGTATTGTAGATGTGATGGTGAATGCAAGGGTATTGTAGATGAGGATGGTGAATGCTAGGGTATTGTGGATGAGGATGGTGAATGCTAGGGTATTGTGGATGAGGATGGTGAATGTTAGGGTATTGTAGATGAGGATGGTGAATGCTAGGGCATTGTAGATGAGGATGGTGAATGCTAGGGTATTGTGAATGCTAGGGTATTGTAGATGGGGATGGTGAATGTTAGGGTATTGTAGATGGGGATGGTGAATGCTAGGGTATTGTAGATGGGGATGGTGAATGTTAGGGTATTGTAGATGGGGATGGTGAATGCTAGGGTATTGTAGATGGGGATGGTGAATGTTAGGGTATTGTAGATGGGGATGGTGAATGCTAGGCTATTGTAGATGGGGATGGTGAATGCTAGGGTATTGTAGATGTGATGGTGAATGCTAGGGTATTGGAGATGAGGATGGTGAATGCTAGGGTATTGTGGATGGGGATGGTGAATGTTAGGGTATTGTAGATGGGGATGGTGAATGCTAGGGTATTGTAGATGGGGATGGTGAATGTTAGGGTATTGTAGATGGGGATGGTGAATGCTAGGGTATTGTAGATGGGGATGGTGAATGTTAGGGTATTGTAGATGGGGATGGTGAATGCTAGGGTATTGTAGATGGGGATGGTGAATGTTAGGGTATTGTAGATGGGGATGGTGAATGCTAGGCTATTGTAGATGGGGATGGTGAATGTTAGGGTATTGTAGATGGGGATGGTGAATGCTAGGGTATTGTGAATGCTAGGGTATTGTAGATGGGGATGGTGAATGTTAGGGTATTGTAGATGGGGATGGTGAATGCTAGGGTATTGTAGATGGGGATGGTGAATGTTAGGGTATTGTAGATGGGGATGGTGAATGCTAGGCTATTGTAGATGGGGATGGTGAATGTTAGGGTATTGTAGATGTGATGGTGAATGCAAGGGTATTGTAGATGAGGATGGTGAATGCTAGGGTATTGTGGATGAGGATGGTGAATGCTAGGGCATTGTAGATGGGGATGGTGAATGTTAGGGCATTGTAGATGGGGATGGTGAATGTTTGGGTAT
This sequence comes from Oncorhynchus nerka, assembly GCF_034236695.1. NCBI lineage: Eukaryota > Metazoa > Chordata > Actinopteri > Salmoniformes > Salmonidae > Oncorhynchus > Oncorhynchus nerka. The sequence continues at coordinate 1,572,600 of NC_088407.1, read as the reverse complement.
TGTAGATGAGGATGGTGAATGCTAGGGTATTGTAGATGGGGATGGTGAATGTTAGGGTATTGTAGATAGGGATGGTGAATGTTAGGGTATTGTAGATGGGGATGGTGAATGTTAGGGTATTGTAGATGGGGATGGTGAATGCTAGGGCATTGTAGATGGGGATGGTGAATGTTAGGGCATTGTAGATGGGGATGGTGAATGTTTGGGCATTGTAGATGGGGATGGTGAATGCTAGGGAATTGTAGATGAGGATGGTGAATGCTAGGGTATTGTAGATGGGGATGGTGAATGTTAGGGTATTGTAGATGGGGATGGTGAATGTTAGGGTATTGTAGATAGGGATGGTGAATGTTAGGGTATTGTAGATGGGGATGGTGAATGTTAGGGTATTGTAGATGGGGATGGTGAATGCTATGGCATTGTGAATGGGGATGGTGAATGTTAGGGTATTGTGGATGGGGATGGTGAATGTTAGGGCATTGTAGATGGGGATGGTGAATGTTTGGGCATTGTAGATGGGGATGGTGAATGCTAGGGAATTGTAGATGAGGATGGTGAATGCTAGGGCATGGTGAATGCTAGGGTATTGTAGATGGGGATGGTGAATGTTAGGGCATTGTGAATGGGGATGGTGAATGTTAGGGTATTGTGGATGGGGATGGTGAATGTTAGGGCATTGTGAATGGGGATGGTGAATGTTAGGGCATTGTAGATGGGGATGGTGAATGTTAGGGTATTGTAGATGAGGATGGTGAATGCTAGGGCATTGTAGATGAGGATGGTGAATGTTGGGGTATTGTGAATGCTAGGGTATTGTAGATGGGGTATTGTGAATGTTAGGGTATTGTAGATGGGGATGGTGAATGCTAGGGTATTGTAGATGGGGATGGTGAATGTTAGGGTATTGTAGATGGGGATGGTGAATGCTAGGGTATTGTAGATGGGGATGGTGAATGTTAGGGTATTGTAGATGGGGATGGTGAATGCTAGGCTATTGTAGATGGGGATGGTGAATGTAAGGGTATTGTAGATGTGATGGTGAATGCAAGGGTATTGTAGATGAGGATGGTGAATGCTAGGGCATTGTAGATGAGGATGGTGAATGTTGGGGTATTGTGAATGCTAGGGTATTGTAGATGGGGATGGTGAATGTTAGGGTATTGTAGATGGGGATGGTGAATGCTAGGGTATTGTAGATGGGGATGGTGAATGTTAGGGTATTGTAGATGGGGATGGTGAATGCTAGGGTATTGTGGATGAGGATGGTGAATGCTAGGGCATTGTAGATGAGGATGGTGAATGCTAGGGTATTGTGAATGCTAGGGTATTGTAGATGGGGATGGTGAATGTTAGGGTATTGTAGATGGGGATGGTGAATGCTAGGGTATTGTAGATGGGGATGGTGAATGCTAGGGCATTGTAGATGAGGATGGTGAATGTTGGGGTATTGTGAATGCTAGGGTATTGTAGATGGGGATGGTGAATGTTAGGGTATTGTAGATGGGGATGGTGAATGCTAGGGTATTGTAGATGGGGATGGTGAATGTTAGGGTATTGTAGATGGGGATGGTGAATGCTAGGGTATTGTAGATGGGGATGGTGAATGTTAGGGTATTGTACATGGGGATGGTGAATGCTAGGCTATTGTAGATGGGGATGGTGAATGTTAGGGTATTGTAGATGTGATGGTGAATGCAAGGGTATTGTAGATGAGGATGGTGAATGCTAGGGTATTGTGGATGAGGATGGTGAATGCTAGGGTATTGTGGATGAGGATGGTGAATGTTAGGGTATTGTAGATGAGGATGGTGAATGCTAGGGCATTGTAGATGAGGATGGTGAATGCTAGGGTATTGTGAATGCTAGGGTATTGTAGATGGGGATGGTGAATGTTAGGGCATTGTAGATGGGGATGGTGAATGCTAGGGCATTGTAGATGGGGATGGTGAATGTTAGGGTATTGTAGATGGGGATGGTGAATGCTAGGGTATTGTAGATGGGGATGGTGAATGTTAGGGTATTGTAGATGGGGATGGTGAATGCTAGGCTATTGTAGATGGGGATGGTGAATGCTAGGGTATTGTAGATGTGATGGTGAATGCTAGGGTATTGGAGATGAGGATGGTGAATGCTAGGGTATTGTGGATGAGGATGGTGAATGCTAGGGTATTGTGGATGAGGATGGTGAATGCTAGGGTATTGTGGATGGGGATGGTGAATGTTAGGGCATTATGGATGGGGATGGTGAATGTTAGGGTATTGTAGATGGGGATGGTGAGTGCTGGGGCATTGTGGATGGGGATGGTGAATGCTGGGGTATTGTGGATGGGGATGGTGAATACCGGGGCATTGTAGATGGGGATGGTGAATGTTAGGGTATTGTAGATGGGGATGGTGAATGCTAGGGCATTGTGAATGTTAGGGTATTGTAGATGGGGATGGTGAATGCTAGGGCATTGTGAATGTTAGGGCATTGTAGATGGGGATGGTGAATGTTAGGGCATTGTAGATGGGGATGGTGAATGTTAGGGTATTTTAGATTGGGATGGTGAATGCTAGGGTATTGTAGATAGGGATGGTGAATGTTAGGGTATTGTAGATGGGGATGGTGAATGCTAGGACATTGTAGATGAGGATGGTGAATGTTAGGGTATTGTAGATGGGGATGGTGAATGTTAGGGTATTGTAGATGAGGATGGTGAATGGTAGGGTATTGTAGATGGGGATGGTGAATGCTAGGGCATTGTGGATGAGGATGGTGAATGCTAGGGTATTGTGGATGGGGCATTGTGAATGCTAGGCTATTGTAGATGGGATGGTGAATGCTAGGGTATTGTGGATGAGGATGGTGAATACCGGGGCATTGTAGATGGGGATGGTGAATGCTAGGGCATTGTAGATGGGGATGGTGAATGCTAGGGTATTGTAGATGGGGATGGTGAATGCTAGGGTATTGTAGATGGGGATGGTGAATGCTAGGGCATTGTAGATAGGGATGGTGAATGTTAGGGTATTGTAGATGGGGATGGTGAATGCTAGGGCATTGTAGATGGGGATGGTGAATGCTAGGGCATTGTGGATGGGGATGGTGAATGCTAGGGCATTGTAGATGGGGATGGTGAATGCTAGGGCATTGTGAATGGGGATGGTGAATGTTAGGGTATTGTGGATGGGGATGGTGAATGCTAGGATATTGTAGATGGGGATGGTGAATGCTAGGGTATTGTAGATGGGGATGGTGAATGCTAGGGCATTGTAGATGGGGATGGTGAATGCTAGGGTATTGTAGATGGGGATGGTGAATGCTAGGGCATTGTGGATGTGGGGATGGTGAGGGCATGCTAGATGGGGATGGTGAATGCTAGGGCATTGTAGATGGGGATGGTGAATGCTAGGGCATTGTAGATAGGGATGGTGAATGTTAGGGCATTGTAGATGGGGATGGTGAATGCTAGGGCATTGTATGATGGTGAATGATGGGGACGAATGCTAGGGCATTGTGGATGGGGATGGTGAATGCTAGGGCATTGTAGATGGGGATGGTGAATGCTAGGGCATTGTGAATGGGGATGGTGAATGTTAGGGTATTGTGGATGGGGATGGTGAATGCTAGGGTATTGTAGATGGGGATGGTGAATGCTAGGGTATTGTAGATGGGGATGGTGAATGCTATGGCATTGTGGATGGGGATGGTGAATGCTAGGGCATTGTAGATGGGGATGGTGAATGCTAGGGTATTGTAGATGGGGGTGGTGAATGTTAGGGCATTGTGGATGGGGATGGTGAATGCTAGGGCATTGTAGATGGGGATGGTGAATGCTAGGGCATTGTGAATGGGGATGGTGAATGCTAGGGCATTGTGAATGGGGATGGTGAATGTTAGGGTATTGTGGATGGGGATGGTGAATGCTAGGGTATTGTAGATGGGGATGGTGAATGCTATGGCATTGTGGATGGGGATGGTGAATGCTAGGGCATTGTAGATGGGGATGGTGAATGTTAGGGTATTGTAGATGGGGATGGTGAATGCTAGGGCATTGTAGATGGGGATGGTGAATGCTAGGGTATTGTAGATGGGGATGGTGAATGTTAGGGCATTGTGGATGAGGATGGTGAATGCTAGGGCATTGTAGATGGGGATGGTGAATGCTAGGGCATTGTGAATGGGGATGGTGAATGTTAGGGTATTGTGGATGGGGATGGTGAATGCTGGGGCATTGTAGATGGGGATGGTGAATGTTAGGGTATTGTAGATGGGGGTGGTGAATGTTAGGGCATTGTGGATGGGGATGGTGAATGCTAGGGCATTGTAGATCGGGATGGTGAATGCTATGGCATTGTGAATGGGGATGGTGAATGTTAGGGTATTGTGGATGGGGATGGTGAATGCTAAGGTATTGTGGATGGGGATGGTGAATGTTAGGGTATTGTAGATGGGGATGGTGAATGTTAGGGCATTGTAGATGGGGATGGTGAATGCTAGGGTATTGTAGATGGGGATGGTGAATGTTAGGGTATTGTAGATGGGGATGGTGAATGCTAGGGTATTGTAGATGGGGATGGTGAATGTTAGGGCATTGTAGATGGGGGTGGTGAATGCTAGGGTATTGTAGATGGGGATGGTGAATGTTAGGGTATTGTAGATGGGGGTGGTGACCTGTCTAAATGACTATCACCCTGTAGCACTCACATCTGTAATTATGAAGTTCTTTGAAAGGCTGGTCATGGCTAATATCGACACCATCATCACACAATCTCAATTCCACTCCACACTGCCCTTTCCCACTGGGACAAAAGGAACATCTACGTGAGAATGCTGTTCATTGACTAGAGCTCATTATTCAACACCATAGTGCCCTCAAAGCTCATCACTAAGCTAAGGATCCTGGGACTAAACACCTCCCTCTGCAACTGGATCCTAGACTTCCTGATGGGTCGCCCCCAGTTGGTGAGGGTAGGGAACAACACATCCGCCACACTGACACTCAACAAGGGGGCCCCTCGGGGGTGGGTGCTTAGTCCCCTCCTGTAATTCCTGTTCACCCACGAATCAAATCAAATCAAATTTATTTATATAGCCCTTCGTACATCAGCTGATATCTCACAGTGCTGTACAGAAACCCAGCCTAAAACCCCAAACAGCAAGCAATGCAGGTGTAGAAGCACGGTGGCTAGGAAAAACTACCTAGAAAGGCCAAAACCTAGGAAGAAACCTAGAGAGGAACCAGGCTATGTGGGGTGGCCAGTCCTCTTCTGGCTGTGCCGGGTGGAGATTATAACAGAACATAGCCAAGATGTTCAAATGTTCATAAATGACCCGCATGGTCAAATAATAATAATAAGGCAGAACAGTTGAAACTGCACCAGCAGCACGGCCAGGTGGACTGGGGACAGCAAGGAGTCATCATGCCAGGTAGTCCTGGGGCATGGTCCTGGGGCTTAGGTCCTCCGAGAGAGAAAGAAAGAGAGAATTAGAGAGAGCATACTCAAATTCACACAGGACACCGAATAGGACAGGAGAAGTACTCCAGATATAACAAACAGACACTAGCCCCCCGACACATAAACTACTGCAGCATAAATACTGGAGACTGAGACAGGAGGGGTCAGGAGACTCTGTGGCCCCATACGATGACACCCCTGAACAAGGCCAAACGGGCAGGATATAACCCCACCCACCCCTGAACAAGGCCAAACAGGCAGGATATAGCCCCACCCACCCCTGAACAAGGCCAAACAGGCAGGCTTTAGCCCCACCCACCCCTGAACAAGGCCAAACAGGCAGGATATAATCTCACACACCCCTGAACAAGGCCAAACAGGCAGGATATAGCCCCACCCACCCCTGAACAAGGCCAAACAGGCAGGCTATAACCCCACACACCCCTGAACAAGGCCAAACAGGCAGGGAATAACCCCACACACCCCTGAACAAGGCCAAACAGGCAGGTTATAACCCCACACACCCCTGAACAAGGCCAAACAGGCAGGATATAACCCCAAACACCCCTGAACAAGGCCAAACAGGCAGGGAATAACCCCACACACCCCTGAACAAGGCCATACAGGCAGGATATAACCCCACACACCCCTGAACAAGGCCAAACAGGCAGGATATAACCCCACCCACCCCTGAACAAGGCCAAACAGGCAGGATATAACCCCACACACCCCTGAACAAGGCCAAACAGGCAGGATATAGCCCCACCCACCCCTGAACAAGGCCAAACAGGCAGGATATAACCCCACACACCCCTGAACAAGGCCAAACAGGCAGGATATAACCCCACACACCCCTGAACAAGGCCAAACAGGCAGGCTATAACCCCACACACCCCTGAACAAGGCCAAACAGGCAGGCTATAACCCCACACACCCCTGAACAAGAACAAACAGGCAGGATATAGCCCCACCCACCCCTGAACAAGGCCAAACAGGCAGGTTATAACCCCACACACCCCTGAACAAGGCCAAACAGGCAGGATATAACCCCACCCACCCCTGAACAAGACCAAACAGGCAGGATATAACCCCACACACCCCTGAACAAGGCCAAACAGGCAGGATATAACCCCACACACCCCTGAACAAGGCCAAACAGGCAGGCTATAACCCCACACACCCCTGAACAAGAACAAACAGGCAGGATATAGCCCCACCCACCCCTGAACAAGGCCAGACAGGCAGGTTATAACCCCACACACCCCTGAACAAGGCCAAACAGGCAGGATATAACCCCACCCACCCCTGAACAAGGCCAAACAGGCAGGATATAACCCCACCCACCCCTGAACAAGGCCAAACAGGCAGGGTATAACCCCACACACCCCTGAACAAGGCCAAACAGGCAGGATATAACCCCACACACCCCCGGACACTCTTCACATACGTTGCTGCTACTCTGTTTATTATCTAACCTGATTGCCGAGTCACTTTTACCCTTACCCACACGTACATACTGTATTACAAAATGGAGTTATACTTTTTACTTGTCTGTCCATAGAACATTCTTCCTAGAGTCTTGATGATCATCCAGGTGCTTTTTGGGTAAACGTTTAGGATGACATGGATCCCATTATGTCTGTTGAAAACCAAACACTGCTTTCCAAAGTAAGAACCTCATACCAACGGTCCAGCATGGTGGTGGTAGTGGGATGGTTTGGGGTCCAGCATGGTGGTGGTACTGGGGTGGTTTGGGGTCAGCATGGTGGTGGTACTGGGGTGGTTTGGGGTCAGCATGGTGGTGGTACTGGGGTGGTTTGGGGTCAGCATGGTGGTGGTAGTGTGATGGTTTGGGGTCAGCATGGTGGTGGTGGTAGTGTGATGGTTTGGGGTCAGCGTGGTGGTGGTGTGATGGTTTGGGGTCAGCGTGGTGGTGGTAGTGTGGTGGTTTGGGGTCAGCATGGTGGTGGTGGTGTGATGGTTTGGGGTCAGCGTGGTGGTGGTGGTGTGATGGTTTGGGGTCAGCGTGGTGGTGGTAGTGTGGTGGTTTGGGGTCCAGCATGGTGGTGGTAGTGTGATTGTTTGGGGTCAGCATGGTGGTGGTAGTGTGATGGTTTGGGGTCAGCATGGTGGTGGTAGTGTGATGGTTTGGGGTCAGCATGGTGGTGGTAGTGTGATGGTTTGGGGTCAGCATGGTGGTGGTAGTGTGATGGTTTGGGGTCAGCATGGTGGTGGTAGTGTGATGGTTTGGGGTCAGCATGGTGGTGGTGGTAGTGTGATGGTTTGGGGTCAGCATGGTGGTGGTAGTGTGATGGTTTGGGGTCAGCATGGTGGTGGTACTGGGGTGGTTTGGGGTCAGCATGGTGGTGGTGGTAGTGTGATGGTTTGGGGTCAGCATGGTGGTGGTGGTAGTGTGATGGTTTGGGGTCAGCATGGTGGTGGTGGTAGTGTGATGGTTTGGGGTCAGCGTGGTGGTGGTGGTGGTAGTGTGATGGTTTGGGGTCAGCATGGTGGTGGTAGTGTGATGGTTTGGGGGTCAGCATGGTGGTGGTAGTGTGATGGTTTGGGGTCCAGCATGGTGGTGGTAGTGTGATGGTTTGGGGTCAGCATGGTGGTGGTAGTGTGATGGTTTGGGGTCCAGCATGGTGGTGGTAGTGTGATGGTTTGGGGTCCAGCATGGTGGTGGTAGTGTGATGGTTTGGGGTCCAGCATGGTGGTGGTAGTGTGATGGTTTGGGGTCAGCATGGTGGTGGTAGTATGATGGTTTGGGTCCAGCATGGTGGTGGTAGTGTGATGGTTTGGGGTCAGCATGGTGGTGGTAGTGTGATGGTTTGGGGTCAGCATGGTGGTGGTAGTGTGATGGTTTGGGGTCAGCATGGTGGTGGTAGTGTGATGTTTTGGGGTCAGCGTGGTGGTGGTAGTGTGATGGTTTGGGGTCAGCATGGTGGTGGTAGTGTGATGTTTTGGGGTCAGCGTGGTGGTGGTAGTGTGATGGTTTGGGGTCAGCATGGTGGTGGTAGTGTGATGTTTTGGGGTCAGCGTGGTGGTGGTAGTGTGATGGTTTGGGGTCAGCATGGTGGTGGTAGTGTGATGTTTTGGGGTCAGCGTGGTGGTGGTAGTGTGATGGTTTGGGGTCAGCATGGTGGTGGTAGTGTGATGTTTTGGGGTCAGCGTGGTGGTGGTGGTGTGATGTTTTGGGGTCAGCGTGGTGGTGGTAGTGTGATGGTTTGGGGTCAGCATGGTGGTGGTGGTAGTGTGATGGTTTGGGGTCAGCATGGTGGTGGTAGTGTGATGGTTTGGGGTCAGCGTGGTGGTGGTAGTGTGATGGTTTGGGGTCAGCATGGTGGTGGTAGTGTGATGTTTTGGGGTCAGCGTGGTGGTGGTAGTGTGATGTTTTGGGGTCAGCGTGGTGGTGGTAGTGTGATGTTTTGGGGTCCAGCATGGTGGTGGTAGTGGGATGGTTTGGGGTCAGCATGGTGGTGGTAGTGTGATGGTTTGGGGTCAGCATGGTGGTGGTAGTGTGATGTTTTGGGGTCAGCGTGGTGGTGGTAGTGTGATGGTTTGGGGTCAGCATGGTGGTGGTAGTGGGATGGTTTGGGGTCAGCATGGTGGTAGTAGTGTGATGGTTTGGGGTCAGCATGGTGGTAGTAGTGTGATGGTTTGGGGTCAGCATGGTGGTGGTAGTGTGATGGTTTGGGGTCAGCGTGGTGGTGGTAGTGTGATGGTTTGGGGTCAGCATGGTGGTGGTAGTGTGATGTTTTGGGGTCAGCGTGGTGGTGGTAGTGTGATGGTTTGGGGTCAGCATGGTGGTAGTAGTGTGATGGCTTAGGGCTGATAATCATGTAATTTGGGGAAACTGTCATTTTTGCTAATTAACAAAGTTTGGATTTTGTCATGTATCATTATATCATAATGTATCATAATGCATCACAATGTATCAGACTGTATTATAATGCATCATAATGTATAATAATGTATCATACTGTATTATAATGTAATATAATGTATCAAAATCTATTATAATGTATCATAATGTATAATAATGTATCATAATGTATAATAATGTATCAGACTGTATTATAATGTATCATAATGTATAATAATGTATCAGACTGTATTATAATGTATAATAATGTATAATAATATATTATAATGTATCAGACTGCATCTTTGAAAATCAGTTACAACATAGCCTACTTAATAGATGTGGTGGTTATGAGAGGTTTTGTTTTTATTGGTTTTAATACTTAATAGATGATGTTTATTAATGTATCATAATGTATCATAATGTATCATAATGTATCATAATGTATTATAATGTATCATAATGTTTCATAATGTTTATTAATGTATCATAATGTATCATAATGTATCATAATGTATCATAATGTATCATAATGTATCATAATGTATTATAATGTATCATAATGTATTATAATGTATCATAATGCATCATAATGTATCATAATGTATCATAATGCATCATAATGTATTATAATGCATCATAATGTATCATAATGCATCATAATGCATCATAATGTTTATTAATGTATCATAATGTATTATAATGTATCATAATGCATCATAATGTATCATAATGTATCATAATGCATCATAATGTTTATTAATGTATCATAATGTATAATAATGTATCATAATGTATCATAATGTATCATAATGTATCATAATGCATCATAATGTTTATTAATGTATCATAATGCATCATAATGTATCATAATGTATCATAATGTATCATAATGTATAATAATGTATCATAATGTATCATAATGTATCATAATGTATCATAATGCATCATAATGTTTATTAATGTATCATAATGTATAATAATGTATAATAATGTATCATAATGTATTATAATGTATCATAATGTATCATAATGCATCATAATGCATCATAATGTTTATTAATGTATCATAATGTATCATAATGTATCATAATGTATTATAATGTATCATAATGTATTATAATGTATCATAATGCATCATAATGTATCATAATGTATCATAATGCATCATAATGTATTATAATGCATCATAATGTATCATAATGCATCATAATGCATCATAATGTTTAAAAGATAAATGTATCATCATAATGTATTATAATGTATCATAATGCATCATAATGTATCATAATGTATCATAATGCATCATAATGTTTATTAATGTATCATAATGTATAATAATGTATCATAATGTATCATAATGTATCATAATGTATCATAATGCATCATAATGTTTATTAATGTATCATAATGCATCATAATGTATCATAATGTATCATAATGTATCATAATGTATAATAATGTATCATAATGTATCATAATGTATCATAATGTATCATAATGCATCATAATGTTTATTAATGTATCATAATGTATAATAATGTATAATAATGTATCATAATGTATTATAATGTATCATAATGTATCATAATGTATCATAATGTTTATTAATGTATCATAATGTATCATAATGCATCATAATGCATCATAATGTTTATTAATGTATCATAATGTATCATAATGTATCATAATGTATCATAATGTATTATAATGTATCATAATGTATTATAATGTATCATAATGCATCATAATGTATCATAATGTATCATAATGCATCATAATGTATCATAATGCATCATAATGTATCATAATGCATCATAATGCATCATAATGTTTATTAATGTATCATAATGTATTATAATGTATCATAATGCATCATAATGTATCATAATGTATCATAATGCATCATAATGTTTATTAATGTATCATAATGTATAATAATGTATCATAATGTATCATAATGTATCATAATGCATCATAATGTTTATTAATGTATCATAATGCATCATAATGTATCATAATGTATCATAATGTATCATAATGTATAATAATGTATCATAATGTATCATAATGTATCATAATGCATCATAATGTTTATTAATGTATCATAATGTATAATAATGTATAATAATGTATCATAATGTATTATAATGTATCATAATGTATCATAATGTATCATAATGTTTATTAATGTATCATAATGTATCATAATGTATCATAATGTATCATAATGTTTATTAATGTATCATAATGTATCATAATGTATCATAATGTATCATAATGTATCATAATGTATCATAATGTATCATAATGCATCATAATGTATCATAATGTATTATAATGTATCATAATGTATTATAATGTATCATAATGTTTATCATAATGTATCATAATGTATCATAATGTATCATAATGTATTATAATGTATCATAATGTATCATAATGTATCATAATGTATCATAATGTATTATAATGTATCATAATGTATCATAATGTATCATAATGTTTATTAATGTATCATAATGTATCATAATGTATCATAATGTATCATAATGTATTATAATGTATCATAATGTTTCATAATGTTTCATAATGTATCATAATGTATTATAATGTATCATAATGTATCATAATGTATCATAATGTATCATAATGTATTATAATGTATCATAATGTATTATAATGTATCATAATGTATTATAATGTATCATAATGCATTATAATGTTTATTAATGTATCATAATGCATCATAATGTTTCATAATGTATCATAATGCATCATAATGTTTCATAATGTATCATAATGTATCATAATGTTTCATAATGTATCATAATGTATCATAATGCATCATAATGTTTCATAATGTATCATAATGTATCATAATGCATCATAATGTTTCATAATGTATCATAATGTATTATAATGTATCAATGTATCATAATGCATCATAATGTATCATAATGCATCATAATGTATTATAATGCATCATAATGTTTCATAAGGTATCATAATGGATTATAATGTTTCATAATGTATCATAATGTATTATAATGCATCATAATGTTTCATAATGTATCATAATTATCATAATGCATCATAAAAATAAGTTCATAATGTTCTTTATGTATAATAATGTCTCATAATGAATCATAATGCATCATAATGTTTATAATGTATCATAATGCATCATAATGTTTATAATGTATAAATGTTTCATAATGTATCATAATGTATAATAATGCATCATAATGTTCATAATGCATCATAATGTTTATAATGTATCATAATGGCGGTCATAGAATGATCATAATGTATAATAATGTATCATAATGCATCATAAATGATACAAATGTATCATAATGTATCATAATGATCAAACGTTGTATTGGTCAATAAAACATAATGCCTATAATGATTATTAATGTTGTATAATGTATCCCTAATGCATAATGTTTCACAATGTATCATAATGCCTAGAATGATACAATGTTGTAATTGTATTCATAATGCATCATAATGTATGCATCATAATGTTTCATAAGGTATCATAATTTACATTTACATTTAAGTATTGTGCAGACCCAGAGAATGATACAATGTTGTATTTTTCAGGGGAGGGGGTAGAATGATACAATGTTGTCCTATCCTACCCTGGAATGATGCAAGGTTGTAAGGTGGTCCTATAATGATTCAAATGTTGCATAATTATCATAATGCATCTATAATGATACAATGATGAATTGCCGGTCCTATAATGAAACAATGTTGAAAAACGACCCTATAATGATACAATGTTGAAGTTTAGGCTTCTCCTATAATGATAATACAATGTTGCATTGGCGGTCCTAGAATGATACAATGTTGCATTGGCCGGTCCTAGAATGATACAATGTTGCATTGGCCGACCCTATAATGATACAATGTTGTATTGGCCGGTCCTAGAATGATACAATGTTGAATTGACCTACCCTAGAATGATACAATGTTGTATTGGCCGACCCTAGAATGATACAATGTTGCATTGGCCGGTCCTAGAATGATACAATGTTGTATTGATACAATGTTGCATTGGCCTAGAATGATACAATGTTGAATTGGCCGACCCTAGAATGATACAATGTTGCATTGGCCGGTCCTAGAATGATACAATGTTGCATTGGCCGGTCCTAGAATGATACAATGTTGCATTGGCCGACCCTATAATGATACAATGTTGCATTGGCCGACCCTATAATGATACAATGTTGCATTGACCTACCCTAGAATGATACAATGTTGTATTGGCCGACCCTAGAATGATACAATGTTGTATTGGCCGAGCCTAGAATGATACAATGTTGTATTGGCCGACCCTGGAATGATACAAGGTTGTATTGGCCGAGCCTAGAATGATACAATGTTGTATTGGCCGACCCTGGAATGATGCAAGGTTGTATTGGCCGGTCCTAGAATGATACAATGTTGCATTGGCCGGTCCTATAATGATACAATGATGAATTGGCCGGTCCTATAATGATACAATGTTGAATTGGCCGACCCTATAATGATACAATGTTGAATTGGCCGACCCTATAATGATACAATGTTGCATTGGCCGGTCCTAGAATGATACAATGTTGCATTGGCCGGTCCTAGAATGATACAATGTTGCATTGGCCGACCCTATAATGATACAATGTTGTATTGGCCGGTCCTAGAATGATACAATGTTGAATTGACCTACCCTAGAATGATACAATGTTGTATTGGCCGACCCTAGAATGATACAATGTTGCATTGGCCGGTCCTAGAATGATACAATGTTGTATTGGCCGACCCTAGAATGATACAATGTTGCATTGGCCGACCCTAGAATGATACAATGTTGCATTGGCCGACCCTAGAATGATACAATGTTGCATTGGCCGGTCCTAGAATGATACAATGTTGCATTGGCCGACCCTAGAATGATACAATGTTGCATTGGCCGACCCTATAATGATACAATGTTGCATTGGCCGACCCTATAATGATACAATGTTGCATTGGCCGACCCTATAATTTTTATTTTTTTATTTCACCTTTATTTAACCAGGTAGGCTAGTTGAGAACAAGTTCTCATTTGCAACTGCGACCTGGCCAAGATAAAGCATAGCAGTGTGAACAGACAACACACAGTTACACATGGAGTAAACAATTAACAAGTCAATAACACAGTAGAAAAAAAATGGGCAGTCTATATACAATGTGTACAAAAGGCATGAGGAGGTAGGCGAATAATACAATTTTGCAGATTAACACTGGGGTGATAAATGATCAGATGGTCATGTACAGGTAGAGATATTGGTGTGCAAAAGAGCAGAAAAGTAAATAAATAAATAAAAAAACAGTATAAAAACAGTATGGGAATGAGGTAGGTGAAAATGGGTGGGCTATTTACCAATAGACTATGTACAGCTGCAGCGATCGGTTAGCTGCTCGGATAGCTGATGTTTGAAGTTGGTGAGGGAGATAAAAGTCTCCAACTTCAGCGATTTTTGCAGTTCGTTCCAGTCACAGGCAGCAGAGTATAATGATACAATGTTGCATTGACCGACCCTATAATGATACAATGTTGCATTGGCCGACCCTATAATGATACAATGTTGTATTGGCCGACCCTAGAATGATACAATGTTGTATTGGCCGACCCTAGAATGATACAATGTTGCATTGGCTGACCCTAGAATGATACAATGTTGCATTGGCCGACCCTATAATGATACAATGTTGCATTGGCCGACCCTATAATGATACAATGTTGCATTGGCCGACCCTATAATGATACAATGTTGTATTGGCCGACCCTAGAATGATACAATGTTGTATTGGCTGACCCTAGAATGATACAATGTTGCATTGGCCGACCCTAGAATGATACAATGTTGCATTGGCCGGTCCTAGAATGATACAATGTTGCTCAATAGAAACAGACAGATTTTTGAAAGACCACATGGTTTACTATTCCAGCAGCTATCATCATGATGGTTGTGAAAGATAGTTTACACCATTCTTTTGTAATTCAGGTTCTTGTCCCAAGCAACAGTTTTAGACCCTAGGTTTGGCTCGCTAACACATGCAGATGAGGCTGTCAAATTCCTCTCTGCCGATGCTTCCCACCGGATCAGGGAGCAGCACAGATTTGGCCGACAGGGGCTTCGTTGGAAACCGATGATGTGTGGCAAGAATTTGACGAGGGTTATAAAAAACTCCTTACACGGCATCTAACATTTCAGATTGCTACTTTAGTTGCTCATCTAACATTTCAGATTGCTACTTTAGTTGCTCATTTCTGTTTTGATGATTCAGAACTATTCCAACTAGCCTATGTATTGCAATTACTTTTGTGTCATATTTTCATTTTGTTCTCTTAACATAACCCGAACCAGGATTTCCTGACGGAGCTCAAACTGTTCTTGGCTGAGTTTCCCTCTGCTATACTAGCATAACGAGGGCAAGAGATTTCCCCTTATACTCGGTCTAGCAGTTAATTACCTGTCCATAACAGCTACCTCGGGGCCCAGTGAACAGGTTTCTCCAAAAGCAGGAGAGCTTATCTCCAAGAAGCGCTTCAGGTTTCAAATCAAGTCCAGACGACTCTACTGTTGTATTACAACCTGTAGCCCAGTAGACCAACTGAAAACTTATCAGAAACATGTTGGATCGTTTTCACTGCTTTTTATTTCCTTAAAAAAGGACAAACGGATGTCTTTTTGGAAATTGTACACAGATACAATATTTGCCTAAACCTTGTTGCTCTGAAGAAATGACAAAGAAAACTTTATCGTTGTTAACTAAATAATTCTAGCGATTTATGACATTATCCTGGTGAGCATCGCTTTATTTAGTCTCCCAGGGAAACAAGTTATGACCCCAGATAAACTGTGTTTAGTCTCCCAGGGCAACAAGTTATGACCCCAGATAAACTGTATTTAGTCTCCCAGGGAAACAAGTTATGACCCCAGATTAACTGTGTTTAGTCTCCCAGGGCAACAAGTTATGACCCCAGATAAACTGTATTTAGTCTTCTAGACCCAGGGCAACAAGTTATGACCCCAGATAAACTGTATTTAGTCTCCCAGGGAAACAAGTTATGACCCCAGATAAACTGTATTTAGTCTCCCAGGGAAACAAGTTATGACCCCAGATAAACTGTGTTTAGTCTCCCAGGGAAACAAGTTATGACCCCAGATAAACTGTATTTAGTCTCCCAGGGAAACAAGTTATGACCCCAGATAAACTGTATTTAGTCTTCTAGACCCAGGGAAACAAGTTATGATCCCAGATTAACTGTGTTTAGTCTCCCAGGGCAACAAGTTATGACCCCAGATAAACTGTATTTAGTCTCCTAGACCCAGGGCAACAAGTTATGACCCCAGATAAACTGTATTTAGTCTTCTAGACCCAGGGAAACAAGTTATGACCCCAGATAAACTGTCACGAATCCCGTTTCCTGAGTCTGTTTTTTGCCTGTGTTCTGTCCTGGAGTGTTTTTTTCCGGCGTCCTGGAACGCACCCTGTCTTGTTGCCGGGCAATGTAGCCAGTTGGGAGTTCTGATTACCCGCACCTGTATCCCATCAGCTATCTGCACACCTGGTCCTGATCATCATCTCTCCTCTTCATAAGCCCGGACCTGACATCCATTCCCTGCCGGATCATTAGCCATGAACAGTATGTTGTGCCAGAGTATCAGCCTCAAGTTGGATAGAATTTGTTTTGTTGTTTGTTACGTATTGCTTGCCTTAAACTTACCTCCGTTTGTTCTGTCTTCAGTTACTCACCCGGATCATTTACCCCATTCCCGCCTGGTCGTCGGAGGATTCCGCTACCCCATTGGATCCACCTATTTACTCCCATCAACTCACCACCGCTGCCCGATACGCCACCTGGATATATCTACCCATTCACATTCACTTGTAAATAAATACTCACCTTCTTCCTACTCTCCTTGTCCTGGTCTGCTTCTGGGTTCGATTTTGAAAGAACGTGACATAAACTGCATTTAGTCTGCCAGGGAAACAAGTTATGACCCCAGATTAACTGTGTTTAGTCTTCTAGACCCAGGGCAACAAGTTATGACCCCAAGTTATGACCCCCTCTGTAACTGGATCCTGGACTTCCTCAGGGGTGCGTGCTCAGTCCCCTCTTGTACTCCCAGCTCACCCATGACTGCGTGGCCAACAACAACTCCAACACCATCATTAAGTTTGAGGACGACACAACAGTGTCAGCCTGATCACCGACAACGACGGGACAGCCTATAGGGAGGAGGTCAGAGACCTGACCAGGTGGTGCTAGAATAACAACCTATCCCTCAACGTAACCAAGACTAAGGAGATGATTGTGGACAACAGAAAAAGGAGGACCGAGCACGCACCCATTCTCATCGACGGGGCTGTAGGGGAGCAGGTTGAGAGCTTCAAGTTCCCTGGTGTCCACATCCCTAACAAACTAACATGGTCCAAACACACCAAGACAGTCGTGAAGAGGGCACAACAACGCCTGTTCCCCTCAGGAAGCTAAAAAGATTTGCCATGAGTCCTCAGATCCTCAAAAGGTTCTATAGCAGCACCATCGAGAGCATCCTGACTCGTTGCACCACTGCCTGGTACGGCAACTGCACAGCCTCCGACCGCAAGGCACAACAGAGGGTAGTGCGTATGGCCCAGTACATCACTGGGGCTAAGCTTCCTGCCATCCATCTATACCAGGCGGTGTCAGAGGAAGGCCCTAAAAATGTCTATGTCTATAGGGCAGCAGCCTCTAAGGTGCAAGGTTGAGTGACCGGGTGGTGGCAGGCTAGTGATGGCTATTTATAACAGTCTGATGGCTTTGAGATAGAAGCTGTTTTTCAGTCTCTCGGTCCCAACTTTGACCAGCTCCTTCATTTTGTTCACGTTGAAGGAGAGGTTACTGCCCTGGCACCACTCCGCTAGAGCCCTCACGTCCTCCCTGTAGGCCGTCTCGTCGTTGTTGGTAATCAGGCCTACTCCAACAGGAAAAAACATCCTGGTTATTGCCCAGTTCTCACCTTAGACTTATTTATTTAAATGATAATTATGACAACTCAAGATGCATGTTTGTCATCTGCAAACTTGATGATTGAGTTGGAGGCGTGCATGCAGTCATGGGTGAACAGGGAGTACTGGAGGGGGCTGAGCATGCACCCTTGTGGAGTCCCCTTGTTGAGGATCAGCAAAGTGGAGGTGTTGTTTCCTACCTTCACCACCTGGGAGTGGCCCGTCAGAACCCAATTGCACAGGACGGGGTTGAGACCCAGGTCCTCCAACTTAATGGTGGGCTTGGAGGGTACTATGGTGTTAAATGCTGAGCTGTAGTCGATGAACAGCATTCTTACATAGGTATTCCTCTTGTCCAGATGGGTTAGGGCAGTGTGCAGTGTGGTTGAGATTGCGTAGTCTGTGTGATCTACTGGGGGTGGTAAGCAAATTGGAGTGGGTCTAGGGTGTCAGGTAGGTGGAGGTGATATGATCCTTGACTAGTCTCTCAAAGCACTTCATGATGACAGAAGTGAGTGCTACAGGGCGATAGTCATTTAGCTCAGTTACCTTTGCTTTCTTGGGTACAGGAACAATGGTGGCCCATCTTGAAGCAAGTGTGGACAGCAGACTGTGATAGAGAGAGATTGAATATCTCCGTAAACACTCCAGCCAGCTGGTCTGCGCATGCTCTGAGGACACGGCTAAGGATGCCGTCTGGGTCGGCAGCCTTGCGAGGGTTAACACGTTTAAATGTCTTACTCACATTGGCCACAGTTCTTGGTAGCGGCCTGCATTGGTGGCACTGTGTTATCTAAAAGCGGGCGAAGAAGGTGTTTAGCTTGTCCGGAAGCAAGACGTGGCTGGTTTTCCCTTTGTCGTCCATGATTGTCTGTAGATTACATTTATTTATTTAACTAGGTCTCATGTCTGAGCCGTTGAATTGCGACTCCACTGTCTCTATACCGACATTTTGCTTGTTTGCCTTACGGAGGGAATAACTACACTGTTTGTATTCGGCCATATTCCCAGTCACCTTTGTATGGTTAAATGCAGTGGTTCGCTCTTTCAGTTTTGTGTGAATGCTGCCATCTATCTGGTAAAGGAAGGTTTTAATAGTCACAGTGGGTACAACATCTCCTATACACTTCCTGATAAACTCAGTCACCGTATCAGTGTATTCGTCAATGTTATTCTCGGAGGCTACCCCGGAACAAATCCCAGTCCGCGTGATCAAAACAACCTTGAAGCGTGGATTACGATTGGTCAGACCAGCGTTGAATAGTCCTTAGCACGGGAATTTCCTGTTTGAGTCTTGCTTATAGGAAAGGAGGAGCAAAATGAAGTCATGATCTGATTTGCCAAAGGGAGGGGGTGGGGGAGGGCCTTGTAGGCATCCCGGAAGTTGGAGTAGCAGTTGAGTAGCAGTTGGAGTAGCAGTTGGAGTAGCAGTTGGAGTAGCAGTTGGAGTAGCAGTTGAGTAGCAGTTGGAGTAGCAGTTGAGTAGCAGTTGGAGTAGCAGTTGGAGTAGCAGTTGAGTAGTAGTTGGGCAGCAGTTGGAGTAGCAGTTGAATAGCAGTTGCGGTAGTGTTTTCCTCAAATTTGCTTCGTTAAAGTGCACAGCTACAATAAATGCGGCCAGTTTGAATAAAGTCCATAAAGTCCAAGTTCTTTGAGGGCCGTCGTGGTTTTGGCTTGAGGGTCAACAGGTCACTAGATAAAGACCTACAGGACCCTGATTAACACACACACGTTCCCAGATTCACACACACACACACAGCTGACGTGGTACACAGAGTGGGCGGGACAGCTTAAGTCATCTTTATTGTGATTGGTCACAGCGACAGACAGACAAGCCCCTCTCCCAATCAATCTTCTCTCAAATAGACATCGCTCAGTCATATGTACGACTGTATATATACTATAACAATAATATATATCAGTCATATTTATTAACTGTTTCTTAGAAAAGGCAACAGAATAATTATAATAATTATTACAAAACATCCTGAATTCATCATAATAATAAACGATAAACAACTTCAATGCAGAGCGTTCGATGTGAGGGCTTGGGATACTACCTCACCCATAATGCAACGGGAGAGGCCTCAGGACTAAAGTCCCATAGTTCCAGCAGTCTCACTAGACCGTGGAAGTATCTTTAGACACTGACCCAGGAACAAATAGATGGAGAGATGATAGAGGAGAGGAGAATTGTCCATCTTTATCAGTCTATCAGTCATTTATGCTCTTCCATCCTCCTCTCTCTCTCTCTCTCTCTTTTACCCTCTCTCTCTGTCTCTCTCTCTCTCTCTCTCTCTTTTACCCTCCCCCTCTCTCTCTGTCTGTCTGTCTCTCTCTCTCTCTCTCTTTCTCTCTCTGTGTTTTACAACCCCTCTCTGTTTTAACCCTCTCTCTCTCTGTCTCTCTCTCTCTCTCTCTCTCTCTGTTTTGCCCTCTCTCTATCACTCCCCCTCTCTCTCTCTCTCTGTTTTGCCCTCTCTCTATCACTCCCCCCCTCTCTCTCTCTCTGTTTTGCCCTCTCTCTATCACTCCCCCCTCTCTCTCTCTGTTTTGCCCTCTCTCTCTATCTCCCCCCCTCTCTCTCTCTTTCTGTTTTATCCCCTCCCTCTCGCTCCTAAGAAGTCCATATAGATCTGATCATGTTATCAGAGTCAGTCTCTCTAGAAGCAGTCAGGTTTTAAATCAGTCAGTCTCTCTAGAAGTCATGTTTTAAATCAGAGGCAGTCTCTCTAGAAGTCAGGTTTTAAAACAGTCAGTATCTCTAGAAGTCAGGTTTTAAATCAGAGTCAGTCTCTCTAGAAGTCAGGTTTTAAAACAGTCAGTCTCTCTAGAAGTCAGGTTTTAAATCAGAGTCAGTCTCTCTAGAAGGCAGGTTTTAAATCAGTCAGTCTCTCTAGAAGTCAGGTTTTAAATCAGTCAGTCTCTCTAGAAGTCATGTTTTAAATCAGAGTCAGTCTCTCTAGAAGTCAGGTTGTAAATCAGAGTCAGTCTCTCTAGAAGTCAGGTTGTAAATCAGAGTCAGTCTCTCTAGAAGCAGTCAGTCTACAAGGTCCAGCACCACACCTCAGTCAGAGGGAATATCTGGGAGAACCTGATTGGGCGAAATCCTTTATCCCAAACAGTGTTCCAGAGGAGAAATCTTCCACAGTATTCCAACGGTATTCCCAGAGGATCCCGGCAGTATTGGTAAAACCAAGTTAATGTCCAGTATTCCAACAAGGCAGTATTGGTAAAACCAAGTTAATGTTGAGTATTCCCAGAGGATCCCGGCAGTATTGGTAAAACCAAGTTAATGTCCAGTATTCCCAGAGGATCCCGGCAGTATTGGTAAAACCAAGTTAATGTCCAGTATTCCCAGAGGATCCCGGCAGTATTGGTAAAACCAAGTTAATGTCCAGTATTCCAACAAGGCAGTATTATAAAACCAAGTTAATGTCCAGTATTCCCGTGGACTCCAACAAGGCAGTATTATAAAACCAAGTTAATGTCCAGTATTATAAAACCAAGTTAATGTCCAGTATTCCCGTGGACTCCAACAAGGCAGTATTATAAAACCAAGTTAATGTTGAGTATTCCCGTGGACTCCAACAAGGCAGTATTATAAAACCAAGTTAATGTTGAGTATTCCCATGGACTCCAACAAGGCAGTATTATAAAACCAAGTTAATGTTGAGTATTCCCGTGGACTCCAACAAGGCAGTATTATAAAACCAAGTTAATGTTGAGTATTCCAACAAGGCAGTATTGTAAAACTGAAGGAATCTCTCAGGAGAGAGTTCATGTCCGTCTCTCTCTCCGTCTTCCTGATTGGTTGAAGAGTACACACACATCTATTGAGTCATCACAGTGGAACCGAGTACAATGATTGGCTTGGGACACCGTTGGCGTAGTGACATCGTCACAACTGGTACGTGGTTGGCTGGTGGCTTGTTGAAGGGCTTTGGTGTGATTGGCCAGTATGGAAGAGTGGGGGGAGCTTCCAGGAGGCTGTAATAGGTGATTGGTCAGTATCTGAGTGTGGGAGGAGTTTTGAGAACTCTAAGGGTCTGGATGGAAGAGAGAATCTTCTTCTGGTGTCCCGCTAGAGTCACTCCTATACGCAACAGGTCCCTAGAGGAGGAAGAGGAGAGAAAGAGAGAGAGAGAGAAAGAGAGAGACAGAGAGAGAGAGAGAGAGAGAGAGAGAGAGAGAGAGAGAGAGAGAGAGAGAGAGAGAGAGAGAGACAGAGAGAGAGACAGAGAGAGAGAGCGAGAGAGAGAGACAGAGAGAGAGAGAGAGACAGAGAGAGACAGAGAGAGAGAGAGAGAGAGGGAGAGAGAGAGAGAGAGACAGAGAGAGAAAGAGAGAAAGAGAGAAAGAGAGAAGAGAAAGAGAGAAAGAGAAGAAAGAGAGAGAGAAAGAAAGAGAGAGAGCGAGAAGAGAGAGACAGAGAGAGAGAGAGACAGAGAGAGAGAGAGGAGAGAGAGAGAGAGAGAGAGAGAGAGAGAGAGAGAATACAGAGAGAGAGTAGAGAGAGAGAAACAGAGAGAAAGAAAGAGGAGAAAGAGAGAAAGAGAGAGAGAGAGAGAAAGAAGAGAGAGAAAGAGAGAAAGAGAGAAAGAAGAAAGAAGGAGAAGAGAAAGAAAGAAAGAAAGAAGAGAAAGAAAGAAAGAGAGAGAGAGAAAGAAAGAGAGAGAAAGAAAGAGAGAGAGAGAGAGTGAGAGTTTAATAATTGTGTAAGTATGTAGTGTGTAGTATGTAGTATGTAGTATGTAGTGTGTAATGTGTAGTGTGTAGTATGTAGTATGTAGTGTGTATGTAGTGTGTAATGTGTAGTGTGTAGTATGTAGTATGTAGTATGTAGTGTGTAAGTATGTAGTGTGTAGTATGTAATGTGTAATACGTACTCTGTAGAGATCTGTGCGATGACCTCCAGGTTGGTGAATCCTGCCTGTGTAAAGCTCTCTTCATAACGAGACATCTTGATAGCATGAAGCCACTCTGAGACAGACCCACAGGCTGACAGGGGGGGGGGGCGCTGGTCTAACAGGGGCTGGGAGGAACTGGGGGAGAAGAGGGGGAGACATTATGAATCATGATGAGGTTGTTTTACTGTAGGGGAGAAGAGGGGGAGACATTATGAATCATGATGAGGTGGTTTTACTGTAGGGGAGAAGAGGGGGAGACATTATGAATCATGATGAGGTGGTTTTACTGTAGGGGAGAAGAGGGGGAGACATTATGAATCATGATGAGGTGGTTTTACTGTAGGGGAGAAGAGGGGAGAAGACATTATGAATCATGATGAGGTGGTTTTACTGTAGGGGAGAAGAGGGGGAGACATTATGAATCACGATGAGGTAGTTTTACTGTAGGGGAGAAGACATTATGAATCATGATGAGGTTGTTTTACTGTAGGGGAGAAGAGGGGAGACATTATGAATCATGATGAGGTGGTTTTACTGTAGGGGAGAAGAGGGGGAGACATTATGAATCATGATGAGGTGGTTTTACTGTAGGGGAGAAGAGGGGGAGACATTATGAATCATGATGAGGTTGTTTTACTGTAGGGGAGAAGACATTATGAATCATGATGAGGTGGTTTTACTGTAGGGGAGAAGAGGGGGAGACATTATGAATCATGATGAGGTTGTTTTACTGTAGGGGAGAAGAGGGGGAGACATTATGAATCACGATGAGGTGGTTTTACTGTAGGGGAGAAGAGGGGGAGACATTATGAATCATGATGAGGTGGTTTTACTGTAGGGAGAAGACATTATGAATCATGATGAGGTTTTTACTGTAGGGAGAAGAGGGGAGACATTATGAATCATGATGAGGTTGTTTTACTGTAGGGGGAGAAGAGGGGAGACATTATGAATCATGATGAGGTGGTTTTACTGTAGGGAGAAGAGGGGGAGACATTATGAATCATGATGAGGTTGTTTTACTGTAGGGGAGAAGAGGGGGAGACATTATGAATCACGATGAGGTGGTTTTACTGTAGGGGAGAAGAGGGGGAGACATTATGAATCATGATGAGGTGGTTTTACTGTAGGGGAGAAGAGGGGGAGACATTATGAATCATGATGAGGTGGTTTTACTGTAGGGGAGAAGAGGGGAGACATTATGAATCACGATGAGGTGGTTTTACTGTAGGGAGAAGAGGGGGACATTGATGAATCACTATATATTTTAAAGTAGGGGAGAAGAAATGAAAGGTTATGAACTGAAGGAGTTTGGCTTTTAATATCAGGGGAGAAGAGGGGAGACATTATGAATCATGATGAGGTAGTTTTACTCTCTCTCCCTCTCATTATGAATCATGATGAGGTTGTTTTACTGTAGGGAGAAGACATTATGAATCATCTGAGGTGGTTTTACTGGGGAGAAGACATTATGAATCATGATGAGGTGGTTTTACTGTAGGGAGAAAGAAGACATTATGAATCATGATGAGGTTGTTTTACTGTAGGGAAGACATTATGAATCATGATGGGTCTTTCTCTCTGTAGGGGGAGAAGAGGGGGGAGACATTATGAATCATGATGAGGTTGTTTTACTGTAGGGGAGAAGGCTCTCATTATGAATCATGATGAGGTGGTTTTACTCTCTCTCTCCCTCCCCCCTCTCTCTCTGTCAGATGAGTGTTGAATCATGACTGTAGGGGAGAAGAGGTCCGTCCGGTTGTGTGATCTTCAGGAGGCGGGGTTTACTGATCAGCCTATCGAGGGAGACCACGTTGAATCATGATGAGCAGCTCTTTACTTTCTGCCAACAGTCCAACATGAGGGAGTCAGAGAGGAGGGACACTGTGGGGGGCAGACGGTAGTCCTGTTCTATAGCATTGATCACCTGGTGGGGGGTCAGTGTTAGGTAGGGAGAAGGAGAGGGAGACACTTGGTGGGGGGCAGATGAGTAGTCCTGTTCTATAGCATTGATCACCTGGTGGGGGGGGAGACATTTAGGTAGGGATCAGAGGAGGGACACTGTGGTGGGGGGGAGACATTATGAATCATGATGTGGTTTTAGGTAGGGAGAGAGAGGAGAGACACTATGGTGGGAGGTTGGTGTTAGGTAGGGAGGAGAGGAGAGACACTCTGAATCAGTGATAGGTAGTTTTAGGTAGAGGAGAACACTCTGGTGGGGGTGGAATCATGATGAGGTGGTTTTAGTGTTAGAAGGGAGGGAGAGGAGAGACACTCTGGTGGGGGTGGGGGGTGGTCAGTTTAGGTAGGGAATCAGGAGACTGGTGGGGGGTCAGTGTTAGAGGGAGGGAGGAGACATTATGAATCAGTGTTAGGTAGGGGGAGAGGAGAGGAGAGACACTTATGAATCATGGGAGGTGGGTTTTGTTAGGTAGGGAGAGGAGACATTAGAACTCTGGTGGGGGTGTTTTACTGTAGGGGGAGAGAGGAGGAGACATTATGAATCATGATGAGGTCAGTGTTTTAGGTAGGGAGAGGAGAGACACTCTGGTGAATCATGATGAGTGTTTTAGGTAGGGGGAAAGGAGAGACACTCTGGTGGGGGGGCAGGCATGACGGTAGTCCTGTTCTATAGCATTGATCAACTGGTGGGGGGGTCAGTTTAGGTAGGGAGAGGAGAGGAGAGACACTCTGGTGGGGGGCAGAAAGTAGTCCTGTATAAGCATTGATCAACTGGTGGGGGTCAGTGTTAGGTAGGGAGAGGAGAGAACTCTGATGGGGGTGTTAGGTAGGGAGAGGAGGGGAGACATTATGAATCATGATGAGGTCAGTGTTACTGTAGGGGAGGAGAGGGGAGACACTCTGGTGGGGGGTTTTCAGTGTTAGGTAGGGAGGGGGAGAGACACTT
This sequence comes from Oncorhynchus nerka, assembly GCF_034236695.1. Lineage (NCBI taxonomy): Eukaryota > Metazoa > Chordata > Actinopteri > Salmoniformes > Salmonidae > Oncorhynchus > Oncorhynchus nerka. Next base: position 1,546,436 of record NC_088407.1, on the reverse strand, counting down.
ATGAATCATGAAGGGGGCTCAGTGTTAGGTAGGGGAGAAGAGGAGGACACTCTGGTGGGGGGTCAGTGTTAGGTAGGGAGAGAAGAGGAGAGACACTCTGGTGATGGGTGGTTTTCTGTTAGGTAGGGAGAGAGGGGAGAGACACTCTGGTGGGAGGGCAGTGTTAGGTAGGGAGTGGAGAGGAGAGACACTCTGGTGGGGTGGGGGGTCAGTGTTAGGTAGGGAGAGGAGAGACACTCTGGTGGGGGGCAGACACTAGTTCTGTTCTATATAGCATTGATCAACTGGTGGGGGGTCAGTGTTAGGTAGGGAGAGGAGAGTCACTCTGGTGGGGGGGTCAGTGTTAGGTAGGGAGAGGAGAGACACTCTGGTGGGGGGGTCAGTGTTAGGTAGGGAGAGGAGAGGAGAGACACTCTGGGTGGGGGGGTCAGTGTTAGGTAGGAGAGGAGAGACACTGGTGGGGGGTCAGTGTTAGGTAGGGAGTGGAGAGGAGAGGACACTCTGGTGGGGGGACAGTGTTAGGTAGGGAGAGGAGAGATCACCTGGTGGGGGGGGGTCAGTGTTAGGTAGGGAGAGGGAGAGACACTCTGGTGGGGGGGTCAGTGTTAGGTTCTAGAGCATTGATCACCTGGTGGGGGGGGTCAGTGTTAGGTAGGGAGGAGAGGAGAGACACTCTGGTGGGGGGGGTCAGTGTTAGGTAGGGAGAGAGAGAGAGAGACACTCTGGTGGGGGGGTCAGTGTTAGGTAGGGAGAGAGGAGACACTCTGGTGGGGGGGTCAGTGTTAGGTAGGGAGAGGAGAGACACTCTGGTGGGGGGGGGTCAGTGTTAGGTAGGGAGAGGAGAGGACACTCTGGTGGGGGGGGTCAGTGTTAGGTAGGGAGAGGAGAGACACTCTGGTGGGGTGGGGGGTCAGTGTTAGGTAGGGAGAGGAGGAGAGACACTCTGGTGGGGGGTCAGTGTTAGGTAGGGAGAGGAGAGACACTCTGGTGGGGGGGGGGTCAGTGTTAGGTAGGGAGTGGAGAGGAGAGACACTCTGGTGGGGGGGGCAGAGTAGTCCTGTTCTAGGTAGCATTGATCACTCTGGTGGGGGGGTCAGTGTTAGGTAGGGAGAGAGGAGGAGAGACACTCTGGTGGGGGGACGGTAGTGTTCTAGGTAGGAGTGGGACACTCTGGTGGGGGGTCAGTGTTAGGTAGGGAGTGGGAGACACTCTGGTGGGGGGTCAGTGTTAGGTAGGGAGAGGAGAGGGGGGTGGAACACTCTGGTGGGGGGTCAGTGTTAGGTAGGGAGAGGAGGGACACTCTGGTGGGGGGGTCAGTGTTAGGTAGGGAGTGGAACACTCTGGTGGGGGTCAGTGTTAGGTAGGGAGAGGAGGGACACTCTGGTGGGGGGGGTCAGTGTTAGGTAGGGAGTGGGACACTCTGTGGGGGGTCAGTGTTAGGTAGGCACTAGGGGGGAGGAGGTAGGGAGACACTGGTGGGGGGTCAGTGTTAGGTAGGGAGTGGGACACTGGTGGGGGGGTCAGTGTTAGGTAGGGGAGTGGAGAGACACTGGTGGGGGGGTCAGTGTTAGGTAGGGAGTGGGGGAGTGTTAGGTAGGAGTGGACACTGGTGGGGGGGGGTCAGTGTTAGGTAGGGAGTGGAGACACTAGTGGGGGGTCAGTGTTAGGTAGGAGTGGAACACTCTGGTGGGGGGGTCAGTGTTAGGTAGGGAGTGGAACACTCTGGTGGGGGTCAGTGTTAGGTAGGGAGTGGGACACTAGTGGGGGGTCAGTGTTAGGTAGGGAGAGTGAGAGGACACTGGTGGGGGGTCAGTGTTAGGTAGGGAGTGGAGACACTCTGGTGGGGGGTCAGTGTTAGGTAGGGAGTGGAACACTAGAGGGGGTCAGTGTTAGGTGGGTGGACACTAGGGGGGGGTCAGTGTTAGGTAGGGAGTGGAACACTCTGGTGGGGGGGTCAGTGTTAGGTAGGGAGTGGAACACTAGGGGGGGGTCAGTGTTAGGTAGGGAGTGGAACACTAGTGGGGGGGTCAGTGTTAGGTAGGGAGAGGGACACTAGTAGTCCAGTGGAGGTAGCAGGATCACACTGGTGGGGGGGTCAGTGTTAGGTAGGGAGTGGAGAGACACTCTGGTGGGGGGGGGGGGGGGTCAGTGTTAGGTAGGGAGAGGGACACTCTGGTGGGGGGTCAGTGTTAGGTAGGGAGTGGAACACTCTGGTGGGGGGGTCAGTGTTAGGTAGGGAGTGGAACACTGGTGGGGGGGGGGGGGGTCAGTGTTAGGTAGGGAGAGGAGACACTCCGGGGGGGTCAGTGTTAGGTAGGGAGTGGGACACTCTGGGGAGGGGGGGGTCAGTGTTAGGTAGGGAGTGGGGGCACTAGTGGGGGGGTCAGTGTTAGGTAGGGAGTGGAACACTAGGGGGGGTCAGTGTTAGGTAGGGAGTGGAACACTAGGGGGTCAGTGTTAGGTAGGGAGTGGAACACTAGGGGGGAGGTCAGTGTTAGGTAGGAGTGGAACACTAGGGGGGGTCAGTGTTAGGTAGGGAGGAGGAACACTAGGGGGGGGTCAGTGTTAGGTAGGGAGTGGAACACTAGGGGGTGAGGTCAGTGTTAGGTAGGGTGGACACTAGGGGGGTCAGTGTTAGGTAGGGAGTGGAACACTAGGGGGTCAGTGTTAGGTAGGGAGTGGGGCACTAGGGGGGGGTCAGTGTTAGGTAGGAGTGGAACACTGGGACACTAGTGGGGGGAGGGAACAGTGTTGTTAGGTAGGGAGTGGGGCACTAGTGGGGGGGGGGGGTCAGTGTTAGGTAGGGAGTGGAACACTAGTGGGGGGGTCAGTGTTAGGTAGGGAGTGGGACACTAGTGGGGGGTCAGTGTTAGGTAGGGAGTGGGACACTAGTGGGGGGGTCAGTGTTAGGTAGGGAGTGGGACACTAGTGGGGGGGGTCAGTGTTAGGTAGGGAGTGGGACACTGGTGGGGGGGTCAGTGTTAGGTAGGGAGTGGGACACTAGTGGGGGGGGGTCAGTGTTAGGTAGGGAGTGGACACTAGTGGGGTCAGTGTTAGGTAGGGAGTGGGACACTAGTGGGGGGTCAGTGTTAGGTAGGGAGTGGGACACTAGTGGGGGGGTCAGTGTTAGGTAGGGAGTGGGACACTAGTGGGGGGTCAGTGTTAGGTAGGAGTGGGACACTAGTGGGGGTCAGTGTTAGGTAGGGAGTGGGACACTAGTGGGGGGGGTCAGTGTTAGGTAGGAGTGGACACTAGTGGGGGGGTCAGTGTTAGGTAGGGAGTGGGACACACTAGTGGGGGGGGTCAGTGTTAGGTAGGGAGTGGGACACTAGTGGGGGGTCAGTGTTAGGTAGGGAGTGGGACACTAGTGGGGGGGTCAGTGTTAGGTAGGGAGTGGGACACTAGTGGGGGGGGTCAGTGTTAGGTAGGGAGTGGAACACTAGGGGGGTCAGTGTTAGGTAGGGAGTGGAACACTAGTGGGGGGGTCAGTGTTAGGTAGGGAGTGGGGCACTAGGGGGGGGGTCAGTGTTAGGTAGGGAGTGGGAACACTAGGGGGGGTCAGTGTTAGGTAGGGAGTGGGACACTAGTGGGGGGGTCAGTGTTAGGTAGGGAGTGGAACACTAGTGGGGGGTCAGTGTTAGGTAGGGAGTGGGACACTAGTGGGGGGGGGGTCAGTGTTAGGTAGGGAGTGGGACACTAGTGGGGGGGTCAGTGTTAGGTAGGGGGAGTGGGACACTAGTGGGGGGGGTCAGTGTTAGGTAGGGAGTGGGACACTAGTGGGGGGTCAGTGTTAGGTAGGGAGTGGGACACTAGTGGGGGAGGGTCAGTGTTAGGTAGGGAGTGGGACACTAGTGGGGGGTCAGTGTTAGGTAGGAGTGGGACACTAGTGGGGGTCAGTGTTAGGTAGGGAGTGGACACTAGGGGGGGGTCAGTGTTAGGTAGGAGTGGGACACTAGTGGGGGGGGGTCAGTGTTAGGTAGGGAGTGGAACACTAGTGGGGGGTCAGTGTTAGGTAGGGAGGGACACTAGTGGGGGGGTCAGTGTTAGGTAGGAGTGGGACACTAGTGGGGGGGGTCAGTGTTAGGTAGGGAGTGGGACACTAGGGGGAGGTCAGTGTTAGGTAGGAGTGGGACACTAGTGGGGGGGTCAGTGTTAGGTAGGGAGTGGAACACTAGTGGGGGGTCAGTGTTAGGTAGGGAGTGGAACACTAGTGGGGGGGTCAGTGTTAGGTAGGAGTGGGACACTAGTGGGGGGGGTCAGTGTTAGGTAGGGAGTGGGACACTAGTGGGGGGTCAGTGTTAGGTAGGAGTGGACACTAGTGGGGGGGTCAGTGTTAGGTAGGGAGTGGGACACTAGTGGGGGGTCAGTGTTAGGTAGGGAGTGGGACACTAGTGGGGGGGGTCAGTGTTAGGTAGGGAGTGGGACACTGGTGGGGGGGGGGGTCAGTGTTAGGTAGGGAGTGGGACACTAGTGGGGGGTCAGTGTTAGGTAGGGAGTGGGACACTAGTGGGGGGTCAGTGTTAGGTAGGGAGTGGGACACTAGTGGGGGGTCAGTGTTAGGTAGGAGTGGAACACTAGTGGGGGGTCAGTGTTAGGTAGGGAGTGGACACTAGTGGGGGGTCAGTGTTAGGTAGGGAGTGGGGCACTAGTGGGGGGGTCAGTGTTAGGTAGGGAGTGGACACTAGGGGGGTCAGTGTTAGGTAGGAGTGGACACTAGTGGGGGGTCAGTGTTAGGTAGGGAGTGGGACACTAGTGGGGGTCAGTGTTAGGTAGGGAGTGGAACACTAGTGGGGGGTCAGTGTTAGGTAGGGAGTGGGACACTAGTGGGGGGGTCAGTGTTAGGTAGGGAGGTGACACTAGTGGGGGGTCAGTGTTAGGTAGGGAGTGGGACACTAGTGGGGGGTCAGTGTTAGGTAGGGAGTGGGACACTAGTGGGGGGTCAGTGTTAGGTAGGGAGTGGAACACTAGTGGGGTCAGTGTTAGGTAGGGAGTGGGACACTAGTGGGGGGGGGGTCAGTGTTAGGTAGGGAGGGACACTAGGGGGGGTCAGTGTTAGGTAGGGAGGGGAACACTAGTGGGGTCAGTGTTAGGTAGGGGTGGGACACTAGTGGGGGGTCAGTGTTAGGTAGGGAGTGGAACACTAGTGGGGGGGGGTCAGTGTTAGGTAGGAGTGGGACACTAGTGGGGGGTCAGTGTTAGGTAGGGAGTGGAACACTAGTGGGGGTCAGTGTTAGGTAGGGAGTGGGACACTAGTGGGGGTCAGTGTTAGGTAGGAGTGGGGCACTAGGGGGGGTCAGTGTTAGGTAGGGAGTGGAACACTAGGGGGGTCAGTGTTAGGTAGGGAGTGGGACACTAGTGGGGGGGGGGTCAGTGTTAGGTAGGGGGTGGAACACTAGTGGGGGGGTCAGTGTTAGGTAGGGAGTGGAACACTAGTGGGGGGTCAGTGTTAGGTAGGGAGTGGAACACTAGTGGGGGGGTCAGTGTTAGGTAGTGTTAGGTAGGGAGTGGGACACTAGTGGGGGGTCAGTGTTAGGTAGGGAGTGGGGCACTAGTGGGGGGGGGTCAGTGTTAGGTAGGGAGTGGGACACTAGGGGGGGGGGTCAGTGTTAGGTAGGAGTGGGACACTAGGGGGGGGGGGTCAGTGTTAGGTAGGGAGTGGAACACTAGGGGGGGTCAGTGTTAGGTAGGGAGTGGGACACTAGTGGGGGGTCAGTGTTAGGTAGGGAGTGGAACACTAGTGGGGGGGGTCAGTGTTAGGTAGGAGTGGGACACTAGTGGGGGGGGCTCAGTGTTAGGTAGGAGTGGGACACTAGTGGGGGTCAGTGTTAGGTAGGGAGTGGAACACTAGTGGGGGTCAGTGTTAGGTAGGGAGTGGGACACTAGTGGGGGTCAGTGTTAGGTAGGGAGTGGAACACTAGTGGGGGGTCAGTGTTAGGTAGGGAGGGACACTAGTGGGGGGGGGGGTCAGTGTTAGGTAGGGAGTGGGACACTAGTGGGGGGGGTCAGTGTTAGGTAGGGAGTGGAACACTAGGGGGGGTCAGTGTTAGGTAGGGAGTGGGACACTAGTGGGGGGGTCAGTGTTAGGTAGGGAGTGGAACACTAGTGGGGGGGTCAGTGTTAGGTAGGGGAGTGGGGCACTAGTGGGGGGTCAGTGTTAGGTAGGAGTGGGACACTAGTGGGGGTCAGTGTTAGGTAGGGAGGACACTAGTGGGGGGGGGTCAGTGTTAGGTAGGAGTGGAACACTGGGGGGTCAGTGTTAGGTAGGAGTGGGACACTAGTGGGGGTCAGTGTTAGGTAGGGAGGGGACACTAGGGGGGTCAGTGTTAGGTAGGGAGGGGACACTAGGGGGGGGTCAGTGTTAGGTAGGGAGTGGGACACTAGTGGGGGGGGGTCAGTGTTAGGTAGGGAGTGGGACACTAGTGGGGGGGGTCAGTGTTAGGTAGGGAGTGGAACACTAGTGGGGGTCAGTGTTAGGTAGGGAGGGGACACTAGTGGGGGTGGCAGTGTTAGGTAGGGAGGGGACACTAGTGGGGGGGAGGTCAGTGTTAGGTAGGGAGTGGGACACTAGTGGGGGGGGTCAGTGTTAGGTAGGGAGTGGGACACTAGTGGGGGGGGGGGTCAGTGTTAGGTAGGAGTGGAACACTAGGGGGTCAGTGTTAGGTAGGGAGAGGGACACTAGTGGGGGGTCAGTGTTAGGTAGGGAGTGGGACACTAGTGGGGGGTCAGTGTTAGGTAGGGAGTGGGACACTAGTGGGGGGGTGTCAGTGTTAGGTAGGAGTGGGACACTAGTGGGGGGGTCAGTGTTAGGTAGGGAGTGGGACACTAGTGGGGGGGTCAGTGTTAGGTAGGGAGGGAACACTAGTGGGGGGGTCAGTGTTAGGTAGGGAGGTGGGACACTAGTGGGGGGGTCAGTGTTAGGTAGGGAGTGGAACACTAGTGGGGGTCAGTGTTAGGTAGGGAGTGGAACACTAGTGGGGGGTCAGTGTTAGGTAGGGAGTGGGACACTAGTGGGGGTGGTCAGTGTTAGGTAGGGAGTGGGGCACTAGTGGGGGGGGTCAGTGTTAGGTAGGGAGTGGGACACTAGTGGGGGGTCAGTGTTAGGTAGGGAGTGAGACACTAGTGGGGGGGTCAGTGTTAGGTAGGGAGTGGGACACTAGTGGGGGGTCAGTGTTAGGTAGGGAGTGGGACACTAGTGGGGGGTCAGTGTTAGGTAGGGAGTGGGACACTAGTGGGGGGTCAGTGTTAGGTAGGGAGTGGGACACTAGTGGGGGGGGTCAGTGTTAGGTAGGGAGGGGGACACTAGTGGGGGGGTCAGTGTTAGGTAGGGAGGTGGGACACTAGGGGGTCAAACAACGGCTCAAAGTACGTCTGTCTAAAAAAACACTTCTGTCTGGAACCAATCAGATATAAAGAAATAGCCCTTACATCCTGGTTACTCATGTCCCAGTACGGCCGTTCCCAAGCTCATCACCTCCCACATCACGATGCCGTAGCTCCACGCGTCACTGGCCGATGTAAACTTCCTGAACGCAATCGCCTCTGGAGCTGTCCAACGTATGGGGATTTTACCACCCTATAGAGAGAGGGGGGGAGAGGAGGGAGGGAGGGGGGGGAGGGGAGGAGGGAGGGAGGGGGGGAGGGAGGGGGAGGGGGAGGAAGGAAGGAAGGGAGGGGAGGGAGGGAGGGGGAGGGGAGAGGGAAGGGGGAGGGGGAGGGAGGAGGGAGGGAGGGAGAGGGAGGGAGGGAGAGGAGGGAGGGGGAGGGGGAGAGAGGGGTGGAGGGAGGAGGAGGGAGGAGGGAGAGGGAGAGGGAGGGAGGGGGAGGAGGGAGAGGGAGGGAGAGAGGGAGGAGGGGGAGGGGGGGAGGGAGGGAGGAGAGGGGAGGGGGGAGGGAGGGAGGAGGGGGAGGGGGAGGGGGGAGGGAGGAGGGAGGGAGGAGAGGGAGGGAGAGTGGGGGAGAGTGGGGGGAGGGAGGGAGGGGAGAGAGGGAGGGAGAGTGGGGGGAGGGGGGGGAGGAGGTGAGCTAAACTGACCAAGTCACACCTCCAACAACACATAAAACCTAATTCTGCCCCAAAAACAATGCCGATTCCTCTCAACCAGTGGCGTATGGGCCCACCTATTTTAAACATCCGGAAATTACGTAGTTTTACCTTTCATTCAGAACCTAAATTGAACCTAACTTTTAGATGCCTTTTTAACGTCATTTTGCTTACTGGGACTCTTCTAGTTTTGCGGGGGGCGGCATGTTTTGGTCTCGCCTAGGGCGGCAGAACAGCAAGGACCGGCCCTGTATGTAGGGCCCATTTCTAGAGGTCGTTAGGGTTAGTGTATGATTGGTAGGGTTAGTGTAGGGTAGGTCGGTAGGAGGTAGTTTAGGGTAGTTAATAGATTCTGTGATATATACAGTGTCCTCTGTAATTATTGGGACAGTGAAGGGTTGGTAGGTTTAGTGTGCGTGGTAGGAGGTGGGTATTGATTCTGTATATACAGTGTCCTCTGTAATTATTGGGACAGTGAAGGGTTGGTAGGTTTAGTGTGCGGTAGGTAGGAGGTAGTTTAGGGTAGTTAATAGATTCTGTGATATATACAGTGTCCTCTGTAATTACTGGGACAGTGAAGGGTTGGTAGGTTTAGTGTGCGGTAGGTAGGAGGTAGTTTAGGGTAGTTAATAGATTCTGTGGTATATACAGTGTCCTCTGTAATTATTGGGACAGTGAAGCATTTTGACTTCTTTTGGCTCAAAACGTTTGGATTTGAAATCTAAACAAGGACTATGAAGTCAAAGTGCAGACTGTCAGTTTTCATTTGAGGGTATTTTCATTCATATCAGGTGAACCGATTAGAAATTACAGCACTTTATGTACATAGTCCCCCCCCCCTCCCATATTAGGGGTGCATAAGTAATGGGACAAATTCATTTCTATGTGTATTAAAGTAATACACAGTATTTGGTTCCATATTCATAGCAGTGACTACATCGTGACTCTACAGAGTTGGTGGATGCACTTTGTTTTGGTTGTGTTTCTGATTATTTCGTGCTCAATAGAAATGAATGGTAATTAATGTATGGTGTCATTTTGGAGTCACTTTTATTGATAACACGGGAGGTTAGCATTTTATATCATACCTCCAAGACATGCTAACCTCTCACCATTACAATAACACGGGAGGTTAGCATTTTATATCATACCTCCAAGACATGCTAACCTCTCACCATTACAATAACAGGGGGAGGTTAGCATTTTATATCATATCCCCAAGACATGCTAACCTCTCACCATTACAATAACAGTGGAGGTTAGCATTTTATATCATACCCCCAAGACATGCTAACCTCTCACCATTACAATAACAGGGGAGGTTAGCATTTTATATCATAGCCCCAAGACATGCTAACCTCTCACCATTACAATAACAGTGGAGGTTAGCATTTTATATCATATCTCCAAGACATGCTAACCTCTCACCATTACAATAACAGGGGAGGTTAGCATACCTCCAAGACACGCTAACCTCTCACCATTACAATAACAGGGGAGGTTAGCATACCTCCAAGACATGCTAACCTCTCACCATTACAATAACAGGGGAGGTTAGCATTTTATATCATACCCCCAAGACATGCTAACCTCCCACCATTACAATAACAAGGGAGGTTAGCATTTTATATCATACCCCCAAGACATGCTAACCTCTCACCATTACAATAACAGGGGAGGTTAGCATTTTATATCATACCCCCAAGACATGCTAACCTCCCACCATTACAATAACAAGGGAGGTTAGCATTTTATATCATACCCCCAAGACATGCTAACCTCTCACCATTACAATAACAGGGGAGGTTAGCATTTTATATCATACCCCCAAGACATGCTAACCTCTCACCATTACAATAACAGGGGAGGTTAGCATTTTATATCATACCCCCAAGACATGCTAACCTCTCACCATTACAATAACAGGGAGGTTAGCATTTTATATCATACCCCAAGACATGCTAACCTCTCACCATTACAATAACAGGGGAGGTTAGCATTTTATATCATACCCCCAAGACATGCTAACCTCTCACCATTACAATAACAGTGGAGGTTAGCATTTTATATCATACCCCCAAGACATGCTAACCTCTCACCATTACAATAACAGGGGAGGTTAGCATTTTATATCATATCCCCAAGACATGCTAACCTCTCACCATTACAATAACAGGGGAGGTTAGCATTTTATATCATACCCCAAGACATGCTAACCTCTCACCATTACAATAACAGGGAGGTTAGCATTTTATATCATACCCCAAGACATGCTAACCTCTCACCATTACAATAACAGTGGAGGTTAGCATTTTATATCATACCCCCAAGACATGCTAACCTCTCACCATTACAATAACAGGGGAGGTTAGCATTTTATATCATATCCCCAAGACATGCTAACCTCTCACCATTACAATAACAGGGAGGTTAGCATTTTATATCATACCCCCAAGACATGCTAACCTCTCAGCATTACAATAACAGGGGAGGTTAGCATTTTATATCATACCTCCAAGACATGCTAACCTCTCACCATTACAATAACAGGGGAGGTTAGCATTTTATATCATACCCCCAAGACATGCTAACCTCTCACCATTACAATAACAGGGGAGGTTAGCATTTTATATCATACCTCCAAGACATACTAACCTCTCACCATTACAATAACAGAGGAGGTTAACATTTTATATCATACCCCCAAGACATGCTAACCTCTCACCATTACAATAACAGGGGAGGTTAGCATTTTATATCATACCTCCAAGACATGCTAACCTCTCACCATTACAATAACAGGGGAGGTTAGCATTTTATATCATACCCCCAAGACATGCTAACCTCTCACCATTACAATAACAGTGGAGGTTAGCATTTTATATCATATCCCCAAGACATGCTAACCTCTCACCATTACAATAACAGGGGAGGTTAGCATTTTATATCATAGCCCCAAGACATGCTAACCTCTCAGCATGACAATAACAGGGGAGGTTAGCATTTTATATCATACCTCCAAGACATGCTAACCTCTCACCATTACAATAACAGGGGAGGTTAGCATTTTATATCATATCCCCAAGACATGCTAATCTCTCACCATTACAATAACAGGGGAGGTTAGCATTTTATATCATACCCCCAAGACATGCTAACCTCTCACCATTACAATAACAGGGGAGGTTAGCATTTTATATCATACCTCCAAGACATGCTAACCTCTCACCATTACAATAACAGGGGAGGTTAGCATTTTATATCATAGCCCCAAGACATGCTAACCTCTCAGCATTACAATAACAGGGGAGGTTAGCATTTTATATCATACCCCAAGACATGCTAACCTCTCACCATTACAATAACAGGGAGGTTAGCATTTTATATCATACCCCCAAGACATGCTAATCAGCATCTCACCATTACAATAACAGGGGAGGTTAGCATTTTATATCATACCCCAAGACATGCTAACCTCTCACCATTACAATAACAGGGGAGGTTAGCATTTTATATCATACCCCCAAGACATGCTAACCTCTCACCATTACAATAACAGGGGAGGTTAGCATTTTATATCATACCCCCAAGACATGCTAACCTCTCACCATTACAATAACAGGGGAGGTTAGCATTTTATATCATACCCCCAAGACATGCTAACCTCCCACCATTACAATAACAGGGGAGGTTAGCATTTTATATCATATCCCCAAGACATGCTAACCTCCCACCATTACAATAACAGGGGAGGTTAGCATTATATATCATACCTCCAAGACATGCTAACCTCCCACCATTACAATAACAGGAGGTTAGCATTTTATATCATACCTCCAAGACATGCTAACCTCTCACCATTACAATAACAGGGGAGGTTAGCATTTTATATCATACCCCAAGACATGCTAACCTCCCACCATTACAATAACAGGGGAGGTTAGCATTTTATATCATACCCCCAAGACATGCTAACCTCCACCATTACAATAACAGGGGAGGTTAGCATTTTATATCATATCCCCAAGACATGCTAACCTCCCACCATTACAATAACAGGGGAGGTTAGCATTATATATCATACCTCCAAGACATGCTAACCTCCCACCATTACAATAACAGGGGAGGTTAGCATTTTATATCATACCCCCAAGACATGCTAACCTCCCACCATTACAATAACAGGGGAGGTTAGCATTTTATATCATACCTCCAAGACATGCTAACCTCTCAGCATGACAATAACAGGGGAGGTTAGCATTTTATATCATACCCCCAAGACATGCTAACCTCTCACCATTACAATAACAGGGGAGGTTAGCATTATATATCATACCTCCAAGACATGCTAACCTCCCACCATTACAATAACAGTGGAGGTTAGCATTTTATATCATACCCCCAAGACATGCTAACCTCTCACCATTACAATAACAGGGGAGGTTAGCATTTTATATCATATCCCCAAGACATGCTAACCTCTCACCATCACCATTAGGTAGGGGTAGTTAGAGGCTGGGTAGGGTTAGGTAGGGGTAGTTAGAGGCTGGGTAGGGTTAGGTAGGGGTAGTTAGAGGCTGGGTAGGGGTAGTTAGAGGCTGGGTAGGGTTAGGTAGGGGTAGTTAGAGGCTGGGTAGGGTTAGGTAGGGGTAGTTAGAGGCTGGGTAGGGTTAGGTAGGGGTAGTTATAGGCTGGGTAGGGTTAGGTAGGGGTAGTTAGAGGCTGGGTAGGGTTAGGAAGGGGTAGTTATAGGGGTAGATAGGGTGTATTTACCAGTGAGCTGGTGTATGTTAGGGGGGTTTAGAAGGTACTTAGGGGTAGATAGGGTGTATTTACCAGTGAGCTGGTGTATGTTAGGTAGGGGTAGTTATAGGGGTAGATAGGGTGTATTTACCAGTGAGCAGGTTAGGGTTAGGAAGGGGTAGTTAGGGGGTAGATAGGGTAGTGAGCTGGTGTATGTTAGGTAGGGGTAGTTAGAGGGGGTAGGGTTAGGTAGGGGTAGTTAGAGGCTGGGTAGGGTTAGGAAGGGGTAGTTAGAGGCTGGGTAGGGGTAGTTAGAGGGCTGGGTAGGGTTAGGAAGGGGTAGTTAGAGGCTGGGTAGGGTTAGGAAGGGTAGTTATAGGGGTAGATAGGGTGTATTTACCAGTGAGCTGGTGTATGTTAGGTAGGGGTAGTTAGGGGTAGATAGGGTATATTTACCAGTGAGCTGGTGTATGTTAGGTAGGTAGTTAGAAGGTAGTTAGAGGGGTAGGGTGTATTTACCAGTGAGCTGGTTAGGGTTAGGAAGGGGTAGTTAGAGGTGTATTTACCAGTGAGCTGGTTAGGGTTAGGAAGGGTAGTTAGAGGCTGTATTTACCAGTGAGCTGGTTAGGGTTAGGAAGGGTAGTTAGAGGCTTTACCAGTGAGCTGGTTAGGGTTAGGAAGGGGGTAGTTAGAGGGTGTATTTACTGAGGTTAGGGTTAGGAAGGGGTAGTTAGGGGTGTATTTACCAGTTAGGGTTAGGAAGAAGGCTTAGAGGTGTATTTACCAGTGAGCTGGTTAGGGTTGGGAAGGGGTAGTTAGAGGTGTATTTACTGAGCTGGTTAGGGTTAGGAAGGGGTAGTTAGAGGTGTATTTACCAGTGAGCTGGTTAGGGTTAGGAATGGGTAGTTAGGGGTAGATAGGGTTATTTACCAGTGAGCTGGTGTATGTTAGGTAGGGTAGTTAGGGGGTAGATAGGGTGTTTACCAGTGAGCTGGTGTATGTTAGGTAGGGGTAGTTAGATGGGCTAGGTGTATGTTAGGTAGGGGTAGTTAGAGGCTGGGTATATTTACCAGTGAGGGTGTATGTTAGGGTAGGGGTAGTTAGAGATAGGGTATATTTACCAGTGAGCTGGTTATGTTAGGTAGGGGTAGTTAGGGTAGCTGGTGTATGTTAGGTAGGGGTAGTTAGGGGGTAGATAGGGTGTATTTAGGGTGTAGTGAGCTGGTGTATGTTAGGTAGGGTAGTTAGGGGGGTAGGGGTTAGGTAGGGGTAGTTAGAGGCTGGGTAGGGTTAGGTAGGGGTTTAGGGCTGGGTAGGGGTGGTTAGAGGCTGGGTAGGGTTAGGTAGGGGTAGTTAGAGGCTGGGTAGGGGTAGTTAGAGGCTGGGTAGGGTTAGGTAGGGGTAGTTAGAGGCTGGGTAGGGTTAGGTAGGGGTAGTTAGAGGCTGGGTAGGGTTAGGTAGGGGTAGTTATAGGCTGGGTAGGGTTAGGTAGGGGTAGTTAGAGGCTGGGTAGGGTTAGGAAGGGGTAGTTATAGGGGTAGATAGGGTGTATTTACCAGTGAGCTGGTGTATGTTAGGTAGGGGTAGTTAGAAGGTACTTAGGGGGGTAGATAGGGTGTATTTACCAGTGAGCTGGTGTATGTTAGGTAGGGGTAGTTATAGGGGTAGATAGGGTGTATTTACCAGTGAGCAGGTTAGGGTTAGGAAGGGGTAGTTAGGGGGGTAGATAGGGTATATTTACCAGTGAGCTGGTGTATGTTAGGTAGGGGTAGTTAGAGGCTGGGTAGGGTTAGGTAGGGGTAGTTAGAGGCTGGGTAGGGTTAGGAAGGGGTAGTTAGAGGCTGGGTAGGGGTAGTTAGAGGCTGGGTAGGGTTAGGAAGGGGTAGTTAGAGGCTGGGTAGGGTTAGGAAGGGGTAGTTATAGGGGTAGATAGGGTGTATTTACCAGTGAGCTGGTGTATGTTAGGTAGGGGTAGTTAGGGGGGTAGATAGGGTATATTTACCAGTGAGCTGGTGTATGTTAGGTAGGGGTAGTTAGAAGGTAGTTAGAGGGGTAGATAGGGTGTATTTACCAGTGAGCTGGTTAGGGTTAGGAAGGGGTAGTTAGAGGGTGTATTTACCAGTGAGCTGGTTAGGGTTAGGAAGGGGTAGTTAGAGGGTGTATTTACCAGTGAGCTGGTTAGGGTTAGGAAGGTGTAGTTAGAGGGTGTATTTACCAGTGAGCTGGTTAGGGTTAGGAAGGGGTAGTTAGAGGGTGTATTTACCAGTGAGCTGGTTAGGGTTAGGAAGGGGTAGTTAGAGGGTGTATTTACCAGTGAGCTGGTTAGGGTTAGGAAGGGGTAGTTAGAGGGTGTATTTACCAGTGAGCTGGTTAGGGTTGGGAAGGGGTAGTTAGAGGGTGTATTTACCAGTGAGCTGGTTAGGGTTAGGAAGGGGTAGTTAGAGGGTGTATTTACCAGTGAGCTGGTTAGGGTTAGGAATGGGTAGTTAGGGGGGTAGATAGGGTGTATTTACCAGTGAGCTGGTGTATGTTAGGTAGGGGTAGTTAGGGGGGTAGATAGGGTGTATTTACCAGTGAGCTGGTGTATGTTAGGTAGGGGTAGTTAGGGGGTAGATAGGGTATATTTACCAGTGAGCTGGTGTATGTTAGGTAGGGGTAGTTAGGGGTAGATAGGGTATATTTACCAGTGAGCTGGTGTATGTTAGGTAGGGGTAGTTAGGGGTAGATAGGGTATATTTACCAGTGAGCTGGTGTATGTTAGGTAGGGGTAGTTAGGGTATATTTACCAGTGAGCTGGTGTATGTTAGGTAGGGGTAGTTAGGGGGGTAGATAGGGTGTATTTAGGGTGTATTTACCAGTGAGCTGGTGTATGTTAGGTAGGGGTAGTTAGGGGGGTAGATAGGGTGTATTTAGGGTGTATTTACCAGTGAGCTGGTTAGGGTTAGGAAGGGGTAGTTATAGGGGTAGATAGGGTGTATTTACCAGTGAGCTGGTGTATGTTAGGTAGGGGTAGTTAGGGGGGTAGATAGGGTGTATTTAGGGTGTATTTACCAGTGAGCTGGTTAGGGTTAGGAAGGGGTAGTTATAGGGGTAGATTGTATTTACCAGTGAGCTGGTGTATGTTAGGTAGGGGTAGTTAGGGGGTAGATAGGGTGTATTTAGGGTGTATTTACCAGTGAGCTGGTTAGGGTTAGGAAGGGGTAGTTATAGGGGTAGATAGGGTGTATTTACCAGTGAGCTGGTGTATGTTAGGTAGGGGTAGTTAGGGGGGTAGATAGGGTGTATTTAGGGTGTATTTACCAGTGAGCTGGTTAGGGTTAGGAAGGGGTAGTTAGAGGGTGTATTTACCAGTGAGCTGGTTAGGGTTAGGAAGGGGTAGTTAGGGGGTAGATAGGGTGAGCTGGTATAGGGGGGTAGTTAGAGGCTGGGTAGGGTTAGGTAGGGGTTTAGAGGCTGAGCGTGGTGTATTAGTTAGGTAGGGGGTAGTTAGGGGGTAGTTAGATTAGAGGGTGTATTTAGGGGGTTAGGTAGGGGTTTAGAGGCAGGGTTAGAGCTGGTTAGGGTTAGGAAGGGGTAGTTATAGGGGTAGATAGGGTGTATTTACCAGTGAGCTGGTGTATGTTAGGTAGGGGTAGTTAGGGGGTAGATAGGGTGTATTTAGGGTGTATTTACCAGTTTAGGGTGTTAGAGGTGTATTTACCAGTGAGCTGGTTAGGGTTGAGGGGTAGTTAGAGGGTGTATTTACCAGTGAGCTGGTTAGGGTTAGGAAGGGGTAGTTAGAGGGTGTATTTACCAGTGAGCTGGTTAGGGGAAAGGGGTAGTTAGAAGGGGTAGTTAGGGGTTAGATAGATAGGGTGTATTTACCAGTGAGCTGGTGTATGTTAGGTAGGGGTAGTTAGGTAGGGGGGTAGTTAGGCTGGTTAGTAGGGTTAGGTAGGGTGAGCTGGTGTATGTTAGTTAGATAGGAGCTGGGTATGTTAGGTAGGGGTTAGTAGATAGGTATATTTACCAGGAGCTGGTGTAGTTAGGGGTAGGGGTAGATAGGGTAGTGAGCTGGGTAGGGTAGGGGTAGTTAGGGTAGATAGAAGGGTAGGGCTGTTAGGGTTAGGAAGGGGTAGTTATAGGGGTAGATAGGGTGTATTTACCAGTGCTGTTAGGTAGGGGTAGTTAGGGGGTAGATAATTTAGGGTGTATTTACCAGTGACCTGGTTAGGGTTAGGAAGGGGTAGTTATAGGGGTAGATAGGGTGTATTTACCAGTGAGCTGGTGTATGTTAGGTAGGGGTAGTTAGGGGTAGATAGGGTGTATTTAGGGTGTATTTACCAGTGAGCTGGTTAGGGTTTAGGAAGGGGGTGTAGTTAGGTAGGGGTGTATTTACCAGTGAGCTGGTTAGGGTTAGGAAGGGGTAGTTAAGGGGTAGATTAGTGAGCTGGTGTGTTAGGAAGGGGTTACCAGTGAGCTGGTGTTAGTTAGGTTAGGAAGCTGGTTAGTTAGGAAGGGGTAGTTAGAGGGTGTATTTACCAGTGAGCTGGTTAGGGTTAGGGTGTAGTTAGAGGGGTGTAGTTAGTGAGCTGGTTAGGGTTAGGAAGGGGTAGTTAGAGGGGTGTATTTACCAGTGAGCTGGTTAGGGTTAGGAGAGGGGTGTATTTAGTGAGCTGGTTAGGGTTAGGAAGGGTAGTTAGGGTGTATTTACCAGTGAGCTGGTTAGGGTTAGGAAGGGGTAGTTAGGGTGTAGTTGAGCTGGTTAGGTTGGAAGGGTAGTTAGAGGGTGTATTTACCAGTGAGCTGGTTAGGGTTAGGAAGTAGTTAGAGGGTGTATTTACCAGTGAGCTGGTTAGGGTTAGGAATGGGTAGTTAGGGGGTAGATGTGAGCTGGTGTATGTTAGGTAGGGGTAGTTAGGGGGTTAGGGTGTATTTACCAGTGAGCTGGTGTATGTTAGGTAGGGGTAGTTAGGGGGGTAGATAGGGTATATTTACCAGTGAGCTGGTGTATGTTAGGTAGGGGTAGTTAGGGGGGTAGATAGGGTATATTTACCAGTGAGCTGGTGTATGTTAGGTAGGGGTAGTTAGGGGGGTAGATAGGGTGTATTTAGGGTGTATTTACCAGTGAGCTGGTGTATGTTAGGTAGGGGTAGTTAGGGGGGTAGATAGGGTGTATTTAGGGTGTATTTACCAGTGAGCTGGTGTATGTGGGGTCAGAGGAGTTCTCCTGGAGGAATCGTGACAGGCCGAAGTCAGATACCTTACAGACCAGGTTAGAGTTGACTAGGATGTTGCGAGCTGCCAGGTCTCGATGGACATAGCTCATCTCCGATAGATACTTCATACCTGGAGACAGGAAGTGACACATAAACAGACAAGCAGCACACAACACTAGGGTGACGTCATACACCTGCACGAATAATTATAGAAACCGGGTGGTTCCAGCCCTGAATGCTGATTGGCTGACAGCCGTGGTATATCAGACCATATACCATGGGTAAGACAAATACATTTATTTGTACTCTTCCAACCAGTTTCTAATAGCAGTAAGGCACCTCAGGGGTTTGTGGTATAAGGCCAATATAACAGGGCTAAGGGCCGTATCCAGGCTGTGTACTCAGAGCTGTGCCTAAGAACCTAAGCCCTTAGTCGTTAAACATTAAATAAAGTGTACTTCCTACCTGATGCTATCCCACGTAACATTCCCACCAGCTGGATAGGTGTGAACTGACCATCGTTTAACTGGGGGAGAGAATATCAACGATGAAACAGACAGATACAGACTACAGATAGACCCCTCCCCTCATCCTCACCCTAAGGAAGCTGTCGAGGGCCCCATTCTCCATAAACTCCCTCCCTCCCTCCCTTCTCACCCTCTCACCTTCCCTCCCTCCCTCCCTCCCTCCTCACCCTAAGGAAGCTGTCGAGGGCCCCATTCTCTATAAATTCAGTCATTATCAGGACAGGAAGCTGTGATGACTCCTTCCCTCTCCCTCCCTTCTCACCCTCTCTCCTTCTCTCCCTCCTTCTCTCCCTCCTTCCCTCCCTCCCTCCCTCCCTCCTCACCCTAAGGAAGCTGTCGAGGGCCCCATTCTCTATAAATTCAGTCAGTATCAGGACAGGAAGCTGTGATGACTCCTTCCCTCTCTCTCCCTCCTTCTCTCTCTCCTTCTCTCCCTCCTTCCCTCCCTCCCTCCCTCCTCACCCTAAGGAAGCTGTCGAGGGCCCCATTCTCCATAAACTCAGTCAGTATCATAACAGGACAGGAAGCCGTGATGACTCCTTCCAGGTGGATGATATTGGGGTGCTGGAACTGACCTACAGATTGGAATTGACCTGACACATTAATACACACATTAATACACACACAATACACATTAATACACATTAATACACACACAATACACATTAAAACACATTAATACACACATTAATACACACACAATACACATTAATACACATTAATACACATTAATACACATTAATACACATTAAAACACATTAATACACACATTAATACACACAATACACATTAAAACACATTAAAACACATTAATACACACAACACACATTAATACACATTAATACACATTAAAACACATTAATACACATTAATACACATTAATAAACATTAATACACATTAAAACACATTAAAACACATTAATACACACAATACACATTAATACACATTAATACACACACAATACACATTAAAACACATTAATACACACACAATACACATTAAAACACATTAATACACACATTAATACACACAATACACATTAAAACACATTAAAACACATTAATACACACAACACACATTAATACACATTAATACACATTAATACACACAAAATACACATTAATACACATTAATACACATTAATACACATTAATACACACATTAATACACATTAAAACACACACAATACACATTAATACACATTAATACACATTAAAACACATTAATACACACACAATACACATTAATACACACACAATACACATTAATACACATTAATACACATTAATACACATTAATACACACACAATACACATTAAAACACATTAATACACATTAATACACATTAATACACATTAATACACATTAATACACACACAATACACATTAATACACATTAATACACATTAATACACATTAATACACATTAAAACACATTAATACACATTAATACACATTAAAACACATTAATACACACACAATACACATTAATACACATTAATACACACACACATTAATACACATTAATACACATTAATACACATTAATACACACACAATACACATTAATACACATTTAAACACACACAATACACATTTAAACACACACAATACACATTAATACACATTAATACACATTAATACACATTAATACACACATTAATACACACATTAATACACACATTAATACACATTAATACACATTAATACACACATTAATACACACATTAATACACATTAATACACATTAATACACACATTAATACACACACAATACACATTAATACACACATTAATACACATTAATACACATTAATACACATTAATACACACATTAATACACACATTAATACACACATTAATACACATTAATACACATTAATACACACATTAATACACACATTAATACACATTAATACACATTAATACACACATTAATACACACATTAATACACACATTAATACACACACAATACACATTAAAACACATTAAAAAACATTAAAACACATTAATACACACACAAATACACATGTATACCCAAATTAAAACACTAATACACATTTAAACACACTAACACGTTGTTTTTCATTGAATATTTTCTGTAGCTGTTGCACTGTTTCGAGGACAAGTTAGCTCTGCATAGTACTGCATAGTACTGCATAGTACTGCATAGTACTGCATAGTACTGCATAGTACCGTGTTGTTTCCTGTGCATATGAAAGATAAGTCCCTCCTCTGTTAGTTAGTGTATCCATCTTTCAGAGTCCCCCCCCCCCACTCCTCCACACGATACTGACCCATGATGGAGGCCTCAGACAGGAAGTCCCTCCTCTGTTAGTTAGTGTATCCATCTTTCAGAGCCCCCCCACACGATACTGACCCATGATGGAGGCCTAAGACAGGAAGTCCCTCCTCTGTTAGTTAGTGTATCCATCTTTCAGAGCCCCCCCACACGATACTGACCCATGATGGAGGCCTCAGACAGGAAGTCCCTCCTCTGTTAGTTAGTGTATCCATCTTTCAGAGCCCCCCCCCCTCCTCGATACTGACCCATGATGGAGGCCTCAGACAGGAAGTCCCTCCTCTGTTAGTTAGTGTATCCATCTTTCAGAGTCCCCCTCCTCCACATGATACTGACCCATGATGGAGGCCTCAGACAGGAAGTCCCTCCTCTGTTAGTTAGTGTATCCATCTTTCAGAGTCCCCCCTCACGATACTGACCCATGATGGAGGCCTCAGACAGGAAGTCCCTCCTCTGTTAGTTAGTGTATCCATCTTTCAGAGCCCCCCTCCTCGATACTGACCCATGATGGAGGCTTCAGACAGGAAGTCCCTCCTCTGTTAGTTAGTGTATCCATCTTTCAGAGCCCCCCCTCGATACTGACCCATGATGGAGGCCTCAGACAGGAAGTCCCTCCTCTGTTAG
>NC_088407.1:1507500-1522500 GCF_034236695.1 Oncorhynchus nerka | reverse complement strand
CTCTTTAGGGGTAGAGGTAGAGGTAGGAGGAGGTATAGAGGTCTAGGAGGTGAATATAGAGGTAATGACCAGCTCTAATAACCTCCTCTCTTTAGGGGTAGAGGTAGAGGTAGGAGGAGG
This sequence comes from Oncorhynchus nerka, assembly GCF_034236695.1. Classification (NCBI taxonomy): domain Eukaryota; kingdom Metazoa; phylum Chordata; class Actinopteri; order Salmoniformes; family Salmonidae; genus Oncorhynchus; species Oncorhynchus nerka. Next base: position 1,522,380 of record NC_088407.1, on the reverse strand, counting down.
TATAGAGGTCTAGGAGGTGAATATAGAGGTACTGATCAGCTCCAATGACCTCCTCTATCTTGACGAAGAACACATCTATCTCTTTAGGGGTAGAGGTAGAGGTAGGAGGAGGTATAGAGAAATACACAGAGAGGTATAGACCAGCTCCAATGACCTCCTCTCTTTAGGGGTAGTGGTAGGAGGTAGAAGGAGGTACTGACCAGCTCCAATGACCTCCTCTATCTAGATGAAGAACACGTCTATCTTTTTAGGGGTAGAGGTAGAGGTAGGAGGAGGTATAGAGGTCTAGGACGTGAATATAGAGGTACTGACCAGCTCCAATGACCTCCTCTATCTTGACGAAGAACACGTCTATCTCTTTAGGGGTAGAGGTAGAGGTAGGAGGAGGTATAGAGGTCTAGGAGGTGAATATAGAGGTACTGACCAGCTCCAATGACCTCCTCTATCTTGACGAAGGACACGTCTATCTCTTTAGCGAAGTCTCTAACCGCCTCGTTGGGATCTTCGTAGGTGAAAGGGTCGATGTACACCTTCATACCTGCTAACAGATACCATGGTAACAACAACGTTAATTTACAACAAGCAACAAATAGCATGGTAGGTAGTAGTGTTGTAGTGTACTATAGTAAATATGTAGGTAGTAGTGTTGTGTACTATAGTAAATATGTAGGTAGTAGTGTTGTAGTGTTGTGTACTATAGTAAATATGTAGGTAGTAGTGTTGTAGTGTACTATAGTAAATATGTAGGTAGTAGTGTTGTGTACTATAGTATGTATGTAGGTAGTAGTGTTGTGTACTATAGTATGTATGTAGGTAGTAGTGTTGTGTACTATAGTGTTGGTAGTAATGTTGTGTACTATAGTAAATATGTAGGTAGTAGTGTTGTGTACTATAGTATGTATGTAGGTAGTAGTGTTGTGTACTATAGTGTTGGTAGTAGTGTTGTGTACTATAGTGTTGGTAGTAATGTTGTGTACTATAGTGTTGGTAGTAATGTTGTGTACTATAGTATGTATGTAGGTAGTAGTGTTGTGTACTATAGTATGTATGTAGGTAGTAATGTTGTGTACTATAGTATGTAGGTAGTAGTGTTGTGTACTATAGTGTTGGTAGTAGTGTTGTGTACTATAGTATGTATGTAGGTAGTAGTGTTGTGTACTATAGTATGTATGTAGGTAGTAATGTTGTGTACTATAGTATGTAGGTAGTAGTGTTGTGTACTATAGTGTTGGTAGTAATGTTGTGTACTATAGTATGTATGTAGGTAGTAATGTTGTGTACTATAGTATGTATGTAGGTAGTAATGTTGTGTACTATAGTATGTAGGTAGTAGTGTTGTGTACTATAGTATGTATGTAGGTAGTAATGTTGTGTACTATAGTATGTATGTAGGTAGTAGTGTTGTGTACTATAGTAAATATGTAGGTAGTAGTGTTGTGTACTATAGTATGTAGGTAGTAGTGTTGTGTACTATAGTAAATATGTAGGTAGTAGTGTTGTGTACTATAGTAAATATGCAGGTAGTAGTGTTGTGTACTATAGTAAATATGTTGGTAGTAATGTTGTGTACTATAGTATGTATGTTGGTAGTAATGTTGTGTACTATAGTATGTATGTAGTAGTGTTGTGTATGTAGTAGTGTTGTGTACTATAGTGTGTATGTTGGTAGTAATGTTGTGTACTATAGTAAGTATGTAGGAAGTAATGTTGTGTACTATAGTAAATATGTAGGTAGTAGTGTTGTGTACTATAGTGTTGGTAGTAATGTTGTGTACTATAGTATGTATGTAGGTAGTAATGTTGTGTACTATAGTATGTATGTAGGTAGTAATGTTGTGTACTATAGTATGTAGGTAGTAGTGTTGTGTACTATAGTATGTATGTAGGTAGTAATGTTGTGTACTATAGTATGTAGGTAGTAGTGTTGTGTACTATAGTATGTATGTAGGTAGTAATGTTGTGTACTATAGTGTGTATGTAGGTAGTAATGTTGTGTACTATAGTATGTATGTAGGTAGTAGTGGTGTGTACTATAGTGTTGGTAGTAATGTTGTGTACTATAGTAAATATGTAGGTAGTAATGTTGTGTACTATAGTATGTATGTAGGTAGTAGTGTTGTGTACTATAGTATGTAGGTAGTAGTGTTGTGTACTATAGTATGTATGTAGGTAGTAATGTTGTGTACTATAGTATGTAGGTAGTAGTGTTGTGTACTATAGTATGTATGTAGGTAGTAATGTTGTGTACTATAGTATGTATGTAGGTAGTAATGTTGTGTACTATAGTGTGTATGTAGGTAGTAATGTTGTGTACTATAGTATGTAGGTAGTAGTGTTGTGTACTATAGTATGTATGTAGGTAGTAATGTTGTGTACTATAGTATGTAGGTAGTAGTGTTGTGTACTATAGTATGTATGTAGGTAGTAATGTTGTGTACTATAGTGTTGGTAGTAATGTTGTGTACTATAGTAAGTATGTTGGTAGTAATGTTGTGTACTATAGTAAATATGTAGGTAGTAGTGTTGTGTACTATAGTAAATATGTAGGTAGTAGTGTTGTGTACTATAGTAAATATGCAGGTAGTAGTGTTGTAGTGTACTATAGTAAATATGTAGGTAGTAGTGTTGTGTACTATAGTAAGTATGTTGGTAGTAATGTTGTGTACTATAGTAAATATGTAGGTAGTAATGTTGTGTACTATAGTAAGTATGTTGGTAGTAATGTTGTGTACTATAGTAAGTATGTTGGTAGTAATGTTGTGTACTATAGTATGTATGTAGTAGTGTTGTGTATGTAGTAGTGTTGTGTACTATAGTGTGTATGTTGGTAGTAATGTTGTGTACTATAGTAAGTATGTAGGAAGTAGTGTTGTGTACTATACTAAGTATGTTGGTAGTAATGTTGTGTGCTACAGTATGTATGTAGTAGTGTTGTGTACTATAGTATGTATGTAGGTAGTAGTGTTGTGTACTATAGTATGTATGTTGGTAGTAGTGTTGTGTACTATAGTAAGTATGTTGGTAGTAATGTTGTGTACTATAGTAAGTATGCTGGTAGTAGTGTTGTGTACTATAGTAAATATGCAGGTAGTAGTGTTGTAGTGTACTATAGTAAATATGCAGGTAGTAGTGGTGTGTGCTACAGTATGTATGTAGGTAGTAGTGTTGTGTACTATAGTATGTATGTTGGTAGTAGTGTTGTGTACTATAGTATGTATGTAGGTAGTAGTGTTGTAGTGTTGTGTACTATAGTATGTATGTTGGTAGTAATGTTGTGTACTATAGTATGTTGGTAGTAATGTTGTGTACTATAGTGTTGGTAGTAATGTTGTGTACTATAGTATGTATGTTGGTAGTAGTGTTGTGTACTATAGTGTTGGTAGTAATGTTGTGTACTATAGTATGTAGGTAGTAGTGTTGTAGTGTTGTGTACTATAATGTTGGTAGTAATGTTGTGTACTATAGTATGTATGTTGGTAGTAATGTTGTGTACTATAGTATGTATGTAGGTAGTAGTGTTGTGTACTATAGTATGTATGTTGGTAGTAATGTTGTAGTGTTGTGTACTATAGTATGTATGTTGGTAGTAATGTTGTGTACTATAGTATGTTGGTAGTAATGTTGTGTACTATAGTATGTTGGTAGTAATGTTGTGTACTATAGTATGTTGGTAGTAATGTTGTGTACTATAGTATGTAGGTAGTAGTGTTGTAGTGTTGTGTACTATAGTATGTAGGTAGTAGTGTTGTGTACTATAGTATGTATGTAGGTAGTAGTGTTGTGTACTATAGTATGTACGTAGGTAGTAGTGTTGTGTACTATAGTTGTGTACTATAGTAAATATGTAGGTAGTAGTGTTGTGTACTATAGTATGTAGGTAGTAATGTTGTGTACTATAGTATGTAGGTAGTAGTGTTGTGTACTATAGTATGTAGGTAGTAGTGTTGTGTACTATAGTATGTAGGTAGTAATGTTGTGTACTATAGTGTGTAGGTAGTAGTGTTGTAGTGTTGTGTACTATAGTATGTATGTAGGTAGTAGTGTTGTAGTGTTGTGTACTATAGTATGTATGTAGGTAGTAGTGTTGTAATGTTGTGTACTATAGTATGTATGTTGGTAGTAATGTTGTGTACTATAGTATGTATGTAGGTAGTAGTGTTGTAGTGTTGTGTACTACAGTGTGTATGTTGGTAGTAGTGTTGTGTACTATAGTATGTATGTAGGTAGTAGTGTTGTGTACTATAGTAAGTATGTAGGTAGTAGTGTTGTGTACTATAGTAAGTATGTAGGTAGTAGTGTTGTGTACTATAGTGTTGGTAGTAATGTTGTGTACTATAATGTTGGTAGTAATGTTGTGTACTATAGTATGTATGTTGGTAGTAATGTTGTGTACTATAGTATGTATGTAGGTAGTAATGTTGTGTACTATAGTATGTAGGTAGGTAGTAATGTTGTGTACTACAGTGTTGGTAGTAATGTTGTGTACTATAGTATGTATGTAGGTAGTAGTGTTGTGTACTATAGTATGTATGTAGGTAGTAATGTTGTGTACTATAGTATGTATGTAGTAGGTAGTAATGTTGTGTACTATAGTATGTATGTAGGTAGTAGTGTTGTGTACTATAGTGTTGGTAGTAATGTTGTGTACTATAGTATGTATGTAGGTAGTAATGTTGTGTACTACAGTGTTGGTAGTAATGTTGTGTACTATAGTATGTATGTAGGTAGTAATGTTGTGTACTACAGTGTTGGTAGTAATGTTGTGTACTATAGTATGTATGTAGGTAGTAATGTTGTGTACTACAGTGTTGGTAGTAATGTTGTGTACTATAGTATGTATGTAGGTAGTAGTGTTGTGTACTATAGTATGCAGGTAGTAATGTTGTGTACTATAGTATGTATGTAGGTAGTAGTGGTGTGTACTATAGTGTTGGTAGTAATGTTGTGTACTATAGTAAATATGTAGGTAGTAATGTTGTGTACTATAGTATGTATGTAGGTAGTAGTGTTGTGTACTATAGTATGTAGGTAGTAGTGTTGTGTACTATGTATGTGTACAATGTTGTGTACTATAGTATGTAGGTAGTAGTGTTGTGTACTATAGTATGTATGTATGTAGTAATGTTGTGTACTATAGTATGTATGTAGGTAGTAATGTTGTGTACTATAGTGTGTATGTAGGTAGTAATGTTGTGTACTATAGTATGTATGTAGGTAGTAATGTTGTGTACTATAGTATGTAGGTAGTAGTGTTGTGTACTATAGTATGTATGTAGGTAGTAATGTTGTGTACTATAGTGTTGGTAGTAATGTTGTGTACTATAGTAAGTATGTTGGTAGTAATGTTGTGTACTATAGTAAATATGTAGGTAGTAGTGTTGTGTACTATAGTAAATATGTAGGTAGTAGTGTTGTGTACTATAGTAAATATGCAGGTAGTAGTGTTGTAGTGTACTATAGTAAATATGTAGGTAGTAGTGTTGTGTACTATAGTAAGTATGTTGGTAGTAATGTTGTGTACTATAGTAAATATGTAGGTAGTAATGTTGTGTACTATAGTAAGTATGTTGGTAGTAATGTTGTGTACTATAGTAAGTATGTTGGTAGTAATGTTGTGTACTATAGTATGTATGTAGTAGTGTTGTGTACTATAGTGTGTATGTTGGTAGTAATGTTGTGTACTATAGTAAGTATGTAGGAAGTAGTGTTGTGTACTATACTAAGTATGTTGGTAGTAATGTTGTGTACTATAGTATGTATGTAGTAGTGTTGTGTACTATAGTGTGTATGTTGGTAGTAATGTTGTGTGCTACAGTATGTATGTAGTAGTGTTGTGTACTATAGTATGTATGTAGGTAGTAGTGTTGTGTACTATAGTAAGTATGTTGGTAGTAATGTTGTGTACTATAGTAAGTATGCTGGTAGTAGTGTTGTGTACTATAGTAAATATGCAGGTAGTAGTGTTGTAGTGTACTATAGTAAATATGCAGGTAGTAGTGGTGTGTGCTACAGTATGTATGTAGGTAGTAGTGTTGTGTACTATAGTATGTATGTTGGTAGTAGTGTTGTGTACTATAGTATGTACGTAGGTAGTAGTGTTGTAGTGTTGTGTACTATAGTATGTATGTTGGTAGTAATGTTGTGTACTATAGTATGTTGGTAGTAATGTTGTGTACTATAGTGTTGGTAGTAATGTTGTGTACTATAGTATGTATGTTGGTAGTAGTGTTGTGTACTATAGTGTTGGTAGTAATGTTGTGTACTATAGTATGTAGGTAGTAGTGTTGTAGTGTTGTGTACTATAATGTTGGTAGTAATGTTGTGTACTATAGTATGTATGTTGGTAGTAATGTTGTGTACTATAGTATGTATGTAGGTAGTAGTGTTGTGTACTATAGTATGTATGTAGGTAGTAGTGTTGTAGTGTACTATAGTATGTATGTAGGTAGTAGTGTTGTGTACTATAGTATGTATGTTGGTAGTAATGTTGTGTACTATAGTATGTATGTAGGTAGTAGTGTTGTGTACTATAGTATGTATGTTGGTAGTAATGTTGTAGTGTTGTGTACTATAGTATGTATGTTGGTAGTAATGTTGTGTACTATAGTATGTTGGTAGTAATGTTGTGTACTATAGTATGTTGGTAGTAATGTTGTGTACTATAGTATGTAGGTAGTAGTGTTGTAGTGTTGTGTACTATAGTATGTAGGTAGTAGTGTTGTGTACTATAGTATGTATGTAGGTAGTAGTGTTGTGTACTATAGTATGTACGTAGGTAGTAGTGTTGTGTACTATAGTATGTATGTAGGTAGTAGTGTAGTGTACTATAGTAAATATGTAGGTAGTAGTGTTGTGTACTATAGTATGTAGGTAGTAGTGTTGTGTACTATAGTATGTAGGTAGTAATGTTGTGTACTATAGTATGTATGTAGGTAGTAGTGTTGTAGTGTTGTGTACTATAGTATGTATGTAGGTAGTAGTGTTGTAGTGTTGTGTACTATAGTATGTATGTAGGTAGTAGTGTTGTAGTGTTGTGTACTACAGTGTGTATGTTGGTAGTAGTGTTGTGTACTATAGTATGTATGTAGGTAGTAGTGTTGTGTACTATAGTATGTATGTAGGTAGTAGTGTTGTAGTGTTGTGTACTATAGTATGTATGTTGGTAGTAATGTTGTGTACTATAGTATGTATGTAGGTAGTAGTGTTGTAGTGTTGTGTACTACAGTGTGTATGTTGGTAGTAGTGTTGTGTACTATAGTATGTATGTAGGTAGTAGTGTTGTGTACTATAGTAAGTATGTAGGTAGTAGTGTTGTGTACTATAGTAAGTATGTAGGTAGTAGTGTTGTGTACTATAGTGTTGGTAGTAATGTTGTGTACTATAATGTTGGTAGTAATGTTGTGTACTATAGTATGTATGTTGGTAGTAATGTTGTGTACTATAGTATGTATGTAGGTAGTAATGTTGTGTACTATAGTATGTAGGTAGGTAGTAATGTTGTGTACTACAGTGTTGGTAGTAATGTTGTGTACTATAGTATGTATGTAGGTAGTAGTGTTGTGTACTATAGTATGTATGTAGGTAGTAGTGTTGTGTACTATAGTATGTATGTAGGTAGTAATGTTGTCTACTATAGTATGTATGTAGGTAGTAATGTTGTGTACTATAGTATGTATGTAGGTAGTAGTGTTGTGTACTATAGTGTTGGTAGTAATGTTGTGTACTATAGTATGTATGTAGGTAGTAATGTTGTGTACTACAGTGTTGGTAGTAATGTTGTGTACTATAGTATGTATGTAGGTAGTAATGTTGTGTACTACAGTGTTGGTAGTAATGTTGTGTACTATAGTATGTATGTAGGTAGTAATGTTGTGTACTACAGTGTTGGTAGTAATGTTGTGTACTATAGTATGTATGTAGGTAGTAGTGTTGTGTACTATAGTATGTAGGTAGTAATGTTGTGTACTATAGTATGTATGTAGGTAGTAATGTTGTGTACTATAGTGTTGGTAGTAATGTTGTGTACTATAGTATGTATGTAGGTAGTAATGTTGTGTACTATAGTGTTGGTAGTAATGTTGTGTACTATAGTGTGTATGTTGGTAGTAATGTTGTGTACTATAGTGTTGGTAGTAGTGTTGTGTACTATAGTATGTATGTAGGTAGTAGTGTTGTAGTGTTGTGTACTATAGTATGTAGGTAGTAGTGTTGTGTACTATAGTAAATATGTAGGTAGTAGTGGTGTGTACTATAGTGTTGGTAGTAATGTTGTGTACTATAGTGTGTATGTTGGTAGTAATGTTGTGTACTATAGTGTTGGTAGTAGTGTTGTGTACTATAGTATGTATGTAGGTAGTAATGTTGTGTACTATAGTGTTGGTAGTAGTGTTGTGTACTATAGTGTTGGTAGTAATGTTGTGTACTATAGTGTTGGTAGTAATGTTGTGTACTATAGTATGTATGTAGGTAGTAGTGTTGTGTACTATAGTGTGTATGTAGGTAGTAATGTTGTGTACTACAGTGTTGGTAGTAATGTTGTGTACTACAGTGTTGGTAGTAATGTTGTGTACTATAGTATGTAGGTAGTAGTGTTGTAGTGTTGTGTACTATAGTATGTAGGTAGTAGTGTTGTGTACTATAGTATGTAGGTAGTAGTGGTGTGTACTATAGTGTTGGTAGTAGTGTTGTGTACTATAGTATGTATGTAGGTAGTAGTGTTGTGTACTATAGTATGTAGGTAGTAGTGGTGTGTACTATAGTGTTGGTAGTAGTGTTGTGTACTATAGTATGTATGTAGGTAGTAGTGTTGTGTACTATAGTATGTATGTAGGTAGTAATGTTGTGTACTATAGTAAATATGTAGGTAGTAGTGGTGTGTACTATAGTGTTGGTAGTAATGTTGTGTACTATAGTATGTATGTAGGTAGTAGTGTTGTGTACTATAGTATGTATGTAGGTAGTAATGTTGTGTACTATAGTATGTAGGTAGTAGTGTTGTGTACTATAGTATGTATGTAGGTAGTAGTGTTGTGTACTATAGTGTTGGTAGTAGTGTTGTGTACTACAGTGTTGGTAGTAATGTTGTGTACTACAGTGTTGGTAGTAATGTTGTGTACTATAGTATGTAGGTAGTAGTGTTGTAGTGTTGTGTACTATAGTATGTAGGTAGTAGTGTTGTGTACTATAGTATGTAGGTAGTAGTGGTGTGTACTATAGTGTTGGTAGTAGTGTTGTGTACTATAGTATGTATGTAGGTAGTAGTGTTGTGTACTATAGTATGTAGGTAGTAGTGGTGTGTACTATAGTGTTGGTAGTAGTGTTGTGTACTATAGTATGTATGTAGGTAGTAGTGTTGTGTACTATAGTATGTATGTAGGTAGTAATGTTGTGTACTATAGTATGTTGGTAGTAGTGTTGTGTACTATAGTATGTATGTAGGTAGTAGTGTTGTGTACTATAGTATGTATGTAGGTAGTAATGTTGTGTACTATAGTATGTATGTAGGTAGTAGTGGTGTGTACTATAGTGTCGGTAGTAATGTTGTGTACTATAGTATGTATGTAGGTAGTAGTGTTGTGTACTATAGTGTTGGTAGTAGTGTTGTGTACTATAGTATGTATGTAGGTAGTAATGTTGTGTACTACAGTGTTGGTAGTAGTGTTGTGTACTATAGTGTTGGTAGTAGTGTTGTGTACTATAGTGTTGGTAGTAGTGTTGTGTACTATAGTAAATATGTAGGTAGTAGTGGTGTGTACTATAGTGTTGGTAGTAATGTTGTGTACTATAGTATGTATGTAGGTAGTAATGTTGTGTACTATAGTATGTATGTAGGTAGTAGTGTTGTGTACTATAGTATGTATGTAGGTAGTAGTGGTGTGTACTATAGTATGTATGTAGGTAGTAGTGTTGTGTACTATAGTGTTGGTAGTAATGTTGTGTACTATGGTATGTAGGTAGTAGTGTTGTGTACTATAGTATGTATGTAGGTAGTAATGTTGTGTACTATAGTATGTATGTAGGTAGTAGTGTTGTGTACTATAGTGTTGGTAGTAATGTTGTGTACTATAGTATGTATGTAGGTAGTAGTGTTGTGTACTCCTCACTCTGTCTCATCAGGTACTGTCCATTCTGATCATTCATCTCTATATCCTTCACACACAGGTGTTTACTAAGGAGAGAGATAAACAAACATAAATAAAGTGACAGGGGACGAGAAATGTTGTTGAGTAATGTTCTCTTCACTCTTCCCCTTCCTCTTCTCTTCCCCCTTCGAGAAATGTTGTTGAGTAATGTTCTCTTCACTTCTCCCCCTTCCTCTTCTCTTCCCCCTTCAATTCCATCACACCACCAAAGACTCCATCTCTCTGTCTGTCCATCACACTGCCAAAGACTCCCTCTCTCTGTCTGTCCATCACACTGCCAAAGACTCCATCTCTCTGTCTGTCCATCACACTGCCAAAGACTCCATCTCTCTGTCTGTCCATCACACCACCAAAGACTCCCTCTCTCTGTCTCCTGTCTGTCCATCACACTGCCAAAGACTCCATCTCTCTGTCTCCTGTCTGTCCATCACACTGCCAAAGACTCCCTCTCTCTGTCTGTCCATCACACTGCCAAAGACTCCCTCTCTCTGTCTGTCCATCACACTGCCAAAGACTCCATCTCTCTGTCTGTCCATCACACTGCCAAAGACTCCCTCTCTCTGTCTGTCCATCACACTGCCAAAGACTCCCTCTCTCTGTCTGTCCATCACACTGCCAAAGACTCCATCTCTCTGTCTGTCCATCACACTGCCAAAGACTCCCTCTCTCTGTCTGTCCATCACACTGCCAAAGACTCCCTCTCTCTGTCTCTCTGTCTGCCCATCACACTGCCAAAGACTCCATCTCTCTGTCTCCTGTCTGTCCATCACACTGCCAAAGACTCCATCTCTCTGTCTGTCCATCACACTGCCAAAGACTCCATCTCTCTGTCTGTCCATCACACTGCCAAAGACTCCCTCTCTCTGTCTGTCCATCACACTGCCAAAGACTCCATCTCTCTGTCTGTCCATCACACTGCCAAAGACTCCCTCTCTCTGTCTGTCCATCACACTGCCAAAGACTCCAGCTCTCTGTCTGTCCATCACACTGCCAAAGACTCCATCTCTCTGTCTGTCCATCACACTGCCAAAGACTCCCTCTCTCTGTCTGTCCATCACACTGCCAAAGACTCCAGCTCTCTGTCTGTCCATCACACTGCCAAAGACTCCATCTCTCTGTCTGTCCATCACACTGCCAAAGACTCCATCTCTCTCTTTGTTCACTCATTTTTCTCTGTGTTCTTTGCTCTCCTTCATGTCCTCCTCTCCTCCTCCTATCTGGCATCCTAAAAATAGATAGGGGTCCACCCTGTACTTCTGGAGTGTCTGTGACACTGAGGTCGGGACTATTGTTCCACCGGGCCGTCCTGTAGAGAGAGACCTGGGCGGGTGTATCCTGTCGCACACGCACACACACACACACACACACACACACACACACACACACACACACACACACACACACACATTCCTCTCTTTGCCTTTCTAACAGTATTTCCTGACACACTGTCTATCTCTCCACCCTCTGCCTCCCCCGTCTCCTCTCCCCCTTCCTCTCCTTTTCTCTTCTCTCTTCCTCCCTCTTCCTCTCCTCTTCCTCTTCACAACTCTCCTCAAACTCTTTTCAACTGTCCTCGAGCTTTCCTCTTCTCTCCTCTACTCTCCTCTTCTCTCCTCTTCTCTTCCTGTCCTCCTCTTCTCTCCTCTTCTCTCCTCCTCTCTCCTCTTCCACTTCACAACTCTCCTCAAACTCTTTTCAACTCTCCACTCCTCTCGTCTCCTGTCGTCTCCTCTCGTCTCCTCTCCTCTCCTCTTCCTGTCCGCTTCTCTCCTCTTACTCCCCTCCTCCTTTCTCTCTTACCAGTAGCAGTATCCAGCAATGATCACCGCGGTAATAAGGAGGAGTATCCCCATGGCAACCAGAACGCCTGTCACCATCAGCTGAGAGTGGGCCTCTACCTCTGGAGAGATAGACGTGGCGAGAGAGATTATAGAGAGTGAGAGATAGAGAGAGCGATGGAGGGATGAGAGAGAGAATATTTAAAGTATATTTAAAGTATTGTTGGATTCTAGCATGAAATAAATGTTATACTAGAAGTTAATGGTTACATGTATGAGGACTGTATATAGTGGGGTCAATGGAGGTTGGATAGCTGTGGATTAGTGAGGAATGTATATAGTGGGGTCAATGGAGGTTGGATAGCAGTGGATTAGTGAGGACTGTATATAGTGGGGTCAATGGAGGTTGGATAGCAGTGGATTAGTGAGGAATGTATATAGTGGGGTCAATGGAGGTTGGATAGCTGTGGATTAGTGAGGACTGTATATAGTGGGGTCAATGGAGGTTGGATAGCAGTGGATTAGTGAGGACTGTATATAGTGGGGTCAATGGAGGTTGGATAGCAGTGGATTAGTGAGGACTGTATATAGTGGGGTCAATGGAGGTTGGATAGCAGTGGATTAGTGAGGAATGTATATAGTGGGGTCAATGGAGGTTGGATAGCTGTGGATTAGTGAGGACTGTATATAGTGGGGTCAATGGAGGTTGGATAGCAGTGGATTAGTGAGGACTGTATATAGTGGGGTCAATGGAGTTGGATAGCAGTGGATCAATGGAGGAGGTTGGATAGCAGTGGATTAGTGAGGAATGTATATAGTGGGGTCAATGGAGGTTGGATAGCAGTGGATTAGTGAGGAATGTATATAGTGGGGTCAATGGAGGTTGGATAGCAGTGGATTAGTGAGGAATGTATATAGTGGGGTCAATGGAGGTTGGATAGCAGTGGATTAGTGAGGACTGTGGATTAGATGAGGAGGACTGTATATAGTGGGGTCAATGGAGGTTGGATAGCAGTGGATTAGTGAGGAATGTATATAGTGGGGTCAATGGAGGTTGGATAGCAGTGGATTAGTGAGGAATGTATATAGTGGGGTCAATGGAGGTTGGATAGCATGGAGGTTGGAGGTTGGATAGCTGTGGATTAGTGAGGACTGTATATAGTGGGGTCAATGGAGGTTGGATAGCTGTGGATTAGTGAGGACTGTATATAGTGGGGTCAATGGAGGTTGGATAGCTGTGGATTAGTGAGGACTGAGGACTGTGGAGGTATAGCTGGTCTGTAATAGTGGAGTCAATGGAGGTTGGATAGCTGTGGATTAGTGAGGACTGTATATAGTGGGGTCAATGGAGGTTGGATAGCTGTGGATTAGTGAGGAATGTATATAGTGGGGTCAATGGAGGTTGGATAGCAGTGGATTAGTGAGGACTGTATATAGTGGGGTCAATGGAGGTTGGATAGCTGTGGATTAGTGAGGACTGTATATGGTCAATGGAGGTTGGATAGCTGTGGATTAGTGAGGAATGTATATGGTCAATGGAGGTTGGATAGCTGTGGATTAGGAGGAATCAAATGGAGGTTGGATAGCAGTGGATTAGTGAGGACTGTATATAGTGGGGTCAATGGAGGTTGGATAGCTGTGGATTAGTGAGGAATGTATATAGTGGGGTCAATGGAGGTTGGATAGCTGTGGATTAGTGAGGACTGTATATGGTCAATGGAGGTTGGATAGCTGTGGATTAGTGAGGAATGTATATGGTCAATGGAGGTTGGATAGCAGTGGATTAGTGAGGACTGTGGGCCGAGGTCAGGTCAGGTCAGGTCACTGATACGGGTGGATAGCTGTGGATTAGTGAGGACTGTGGGCCGAGGTCAGGTCGGGTCAGGTCAGGTCACTGATACGGGTGGATAGCTGTGGATTAGTGAGGACTGTGGGCCGAGGTCAGGTCAGGTCAGGTCAGGTCACTGATACGGGTGGATAGCTGTGGATTAGTGAGGAATGTATATGGTCAATGGAGGTTGGATAGCAGTGGATTAGTGAGGACTGTGGGCCGAGGTCAGGTCAGGTCAGGTCACTGATACGGGTGGATAGCTGTGGATTAGTGAGGACTGTGGGCCGAGGTCAGGTCAGGTCAGGTCAGGTCACTGATACGGGTGGATAGCTGTGGATTAGTGAGGACTGTGGGCCGAGGTCAGATCAGGTCAGGTCAGGTGAAGTGAGGAGGAGCAGTTTTTTTTTAACTTTCTGCCTAGCAACAGAGATGTATTGGCTGTCTAGATGTGCGAGGAGGAAACTCCGCCTAATAGGAGGCTATAAATACTGCTGCTGGAAACTTTGTCTGTGCAGCTGTTTGACAAAGAGGTGAAGAAACCTGACTAATGTATTTATATAGCCCTATTAGACCAGGTCAGGGGTCAGGGGTTAGGGGTCAGTAGAAACCTGGGCTTTGACTAATGTATTTATATAGCCCAATTAGACCAGGTCAGGGGTCAGTAGAAACCTGGGCTTTGACTAATGTATTTATATAGCCCTATTAGACCAGGTCAGGGGTCAGGGGTTAGGGGTCAGTAGAAACCTGGGCTTTGACTAATGTATTTATATAGCCCAATTAGACCAGGTCAGGGGTCAGGGGTTAGGGGTCAGTAGAAACCTGGGCTTTGACTAATGTATTTATATAGCCCTATTAGACCGGGTCAGGGGTCAGGGGTTATGGGTCAGTAGAAACCTGGGCTTTGACTAATGTATTTATATAGCCCTACTGGACCGGGTCAGGGGTTATGGGTCAGGGGTCAGTAGAAACCTGGGCTTTGACTAATGTATTTATATAGCCCTATTAGACCGGGTCAGGGGTCAGTAGAAACCTGGGCTTTGACTAATGTATTTATATAGCCCTACTGGACCGGGTCAGGGGTCAGGGGTCAGTAGAAACCTGGGCTTTGACTAATGTATTTATATAGCCC
>NC_088407.1:1490000-1502500 GCF_034236695.1 Oncorhynchus nerka | reverse complement strand
TTGGGGACAGTGTAGTGTATTGGGGACAGTGTAGTGTGTTGGGGACAGTGTAGTGTGTTGGGGACAGTGTAGTGTGTTGGGGACAGTGTAGTGTGTTGGGGACAGTGTAGTGTGTTGGGGACAGTGTAGTGTGTTGGGGACAGTGTAGTGTATTGGGGACAGTGTAGTGTGTTGGGGACAGTGTAGTGTGATGGGGACAGTGTAGTGTGATGGGACATTGTAGTGTGATGGGACAGTGTAGTGTGTTGGGGACAGTGTAGTGTGTTGGGGACAGTGTAGTGTGTTGGGGACAGTGTAGTGTGTTGGGGACAGTGTAGTGTGATGGGACAGTGTAGTGTGTTGGGGACAGTGTAGTGTATTGGGGACAGTGTAGTGTGTTGGGGACAGTGTAGTGTGATGGGACAGTGTAGTGTGTTGGGGACAGTGTAGTGTATTGGGGACAGTTGGTTGGGGACAGTGTAGTGTGTTGGGGACAGTGTAGTGTGTTGGGGACAGTGTAGTGTGTTGGGGACAGTGTAGTGTGTTGGGGACAGTGTAGTGTATTGGGGACAGTGTAGTGTGTTGGGGACAGTGTAGTGTAGTGTGTTGGGGACAGTGTAGTGTGTTGGGGACAGTGTAGTGTGTTGAGGACAGTGTAGTGTATTGGGGACAGTATCGTAGCTGGTACTCCAGGACAGTGTAGTGTGTTGGGGACAGTGTAGTGTGTTGGGGACAGTGTAGTGTGTTGGGGACAGTGTAGTGTATTGGGGACAGTGTAGTGTATTGGGGACAGTGTAGTGTGATGGGACATTGTAGTGTGATGGGACAGTGTAGTGTGTTGGGGACAGTGTAGTGTGTTGGGGACAGTGTAGTGTGTTGGGGACAGTGTAGTGTGTTGGGGACAGTGTAGTGTGTTGGGGACAGTGTAGTGTATTGGGGACAGTGTAGTGTATTGGGGACAGTGTAGTGTGTTGGGGACAGTGTAGTGTGATGGGGACAGTGTAGTGTGATGGGACATTGTAGTGTGATGGGACAGTGTAGTGTGTTGGGGACAGTGTAGTGTGTTGGGGACAGTGTAGTGTATTGGGGACAGTGTAGTGTGTTGGGGACAGTGTAGTGTGATGGGACAGTGTAGTGTGTTGGGGACAGTGTAGTGTATTGGGGACAGTGTAGTGTGTTGGGGACAGTGTAGTGTATTGGGGACAGTGTAGTGTGTTGGGGACAGTGTAGTGTGTTGGGGACAGTGTAGTGTGTTGGGGACAGTGTAGTGTATTGGGGACAGTGTAGTGTGTTGGGGACAGTGTAGTGTGTTGGGGACAGTGTAGTGTGTTGGGGACAGTGTAGTGTGATGGGACAGTGTAGTGTGTTGGGGACAGTGTAGTGTATTGGGGACAGTGTAGTGTGTTGGGGACAGTGTAGTGTATTGGGGACAGTGTAGTGTGTTGGGGACAGTGTAGTGTGTTGGGGACAGTGTAGTGTGTTGGGGACAGTGTAGTGTATTGGGGACAGTGTAGTGTGTTGGGGACAGTGTAGTGTGTGTGTTGGGGACAGTGTAGTGTGTTGGGGACAGTGTAGTGTGTTGGGACAGTGTAGTGTATTGGGGACAGTGTCGTTGGGGACAGTGTAGTGTGTTGGGGACAGTGTAGTGTGTTGGGGACAGTGTAGTGTATTGGGGACAGTGTAGTGTGTTGGGGACAGTGTGTGATGGGACATTGTAGTGTGATGGGACAGTGTAGTGTGTTGGGGACAGTGTAGTGTGTTGGGGACAGTGTAGTGTGTTGGGGACAGTGTAGTGTGTTGGGGACAGTGTAGTGTGTTGGGGACAGTGTAGTGTGTTGGGGACAGTGTAGTGTATTGGGGACAGTGTAGTGTGTTGGGGACAGTGTAGTGTATTGGGGACAGTGTAGTGTGTTGGGGACAGTGTAGTGTATTGGGGACAGTGTAGTGTGTTGGGGACAGTGTAGTGTGTTGGGGACAGTGTAGTGTGTTGGGGACAGTGTAGTGTGTTGGGGACAGTGTAGTGTGTTGGGGACAGTGTAGTGTGTTGGGGACAGTGTAGTGTGTTGGGGACAGTGTGGGGACAGTGTAGTGTATTGGGGACAGTGTAGTGTGATGGGGACAGTGTAGTGTGTTGGGGACAGTGTAGTGTGATGGGGACAGTGTAGTGTGATGGGACATTGTGTGTGATGGGACAGTGTAGTGTGTTGGGGACAGTGTAGTGTGTTGGGGACAGTGTAGTGTATTGGGGACAGTGTAGTGTGTTGGGGACAGTGTAGTGTGTTGGGGACAGTGTAGTGTGTTGGGGACAGTGTAGTGTGTTGGGGACAGTGTAGTGTGTTGGGGACAGTGTAGTGTATTGGGGACAGTGTAGTGTATTGGGGACAGTGTAGTGTGTTGGGGACAGTGTAGTGTATTGGGGACAGTGTAGTGTATTGGGGACAGTGTAGTGTGTTGGGGACAGTGTAGTGTATTGGGGACAGTGTAGTGTGTTGGGGACAGTGTAGTGTGTTGGGGACAGTGTAGTGTGTTGGGGACAGTGTAGTGTGTTGGGGACAGTGTAGTGTGTTGGGGACAGTGTAGTGTATTGGGGACAGTGTAGTGTATTGGGGACAGTGTAGTGTGTTGGGGACAGTGTAGTGTGATGGGGACAGTGTAGTGTGATGGGACATTGTAGTGTGATGGGACAGTGTAGTGTGTTGGGGACAGTGTAGTGTGTTGGGGACAGTGTAGTGTGTTGGGGACAGTGTAGTGTGTTGGGGACAGTGTAGTGTGTTGGGGACAGTGTAGTGTATTGGGGACAGTGTAGTGTGTTGGGGACAGTGTAGTGTGTGTGTTGGGGACAGTGTAGTGTGTTGGGGACAGTGTAGTGTGTTGGGGACAGTGTAGTGTATTGGGGACAGTGTAGTAGCTGGTACTCAGGACAGTGTAGTGTGTTGGGGACAGTGTAGTGTATTGGGGACAGTGTAGTGTGTTGGGGACAGTGTAGTGTATTGTGGACAGTGTAGTGTGTTGGACAGTGTAGTGTGTTGGGGACAGTGTAGTGTGTTGGGGACAGTGTAGTGTATTGGGGACAGTGTAGTGTGTTGGGGACAGTGTAGTGTAGTGTGTTGGGGACAGTGTAGTGTGTTGGGGACAGTGTAGTGTGTTGAGGACAGTGTAGTGTATTGGGGACAGTATCGTAGCTGGTACTCCAGGACCGTGTAGTGTGTTGGGGACAGTGTAGTGTGTTGGGGACAGTGTAGTGTGTTGGGGACAGTGTAGTGTATTGGGGACAGTGTAGTGTGTTGGGGACAGTGTAGTGTGTTGGGGACAGTGTAGTGTATTGGGGACAGTGTAGTGTGTTGGGGACAGTGTAGTGTGTTGGGGACAGTGTAGTGTATTGGGGACAGTGTAGTGTGTTGGGGACAGTGTAGTGTGATGGGACATTGTAGTGTGATGGGACAGTGTAGTGTGTTGGGGACAGTGTAGTGTGTTGGGGACAGTGTAGTGTGTTGGGGACAGTGTAGTGTATTGGGGACAGTGTAGTGTGTTGGGGACAGTGTAGTGTGTTGGGGACAGTGTAGTGTATTGGGGACAGTGTAGTGTGTTGGGGACAGTGTAGTGTGATGGGACATTGTAGTGTGATGGGACAGTGTAGTGTGTTGGGGACAGTGTAGTGTGTTGGGGACAGTGTAGTGTATTGGGGACAGTGTAGTGTGTTGGGGACAGTGTAGTGTGATGGGACAGTGTAGTGTGTTGGGGACAGTGTAGTGTATTGGGGACAGTGTAGTGTGTTGGGGACAGTGTAGTGTATTGGGGACAGTGTAGTGTGTTGGGGACAGTGTAGTGTGTTGGGGACAGTGTAGTGTGTTGGGGACAGTGTAGTGTATTGGGGACAGTGTAGTGTGTTGGGGACAGTGTAGTGTAGTGTGTTGGGGACAGTGTAGTGTGTTGGGGACAGTGTAGTGTGTTGAGGACAGTGTAGTGTATTGGGGACAGTATCGTAGCTGGTACTCCAGGACAGTGTAGTGTGTTGGGGACAGTGTAGTGTGTTGGGGACAGTGTAGTGTGTTGGGGACAGTGTAGTGTATTGGGGACAGTGTAGTGTATTGGGGACAGTGTAGTGTGATGGGACATTGTAGTGTGTTGGGGACAGTGTAGTGTATTGGGGACAGTGTAGTGTGTTGGGGACAGTGTAGTGTGTTGGGGACAGTGTAGTGTGTTGGGGACAGTGTAGTGTGTTGGGGACAGTGTAGTGTGTTGGGGACAGTGTAGTGTGATGGGACAGTGTAGTGTGTTGGGGACAGTGTAGTGTGTTGGGGACAGTGTAGTGTATTGGGGACAGTGTAGTGTGTTGGGGACAGTGTAGTGTGATGGGGACAGTGTAGTGTGTTGGGGACAGTGTAGTGTATTGGGGACAGTGTAGTGTGTTGGGGACAGTGTAGTGTGTTGGGGACAGTGTAGTGTGATGGGGACAGTGTAGTGTGTTGGGGACAGTGTAGTGTGTTGGGGACAGTGTAGTGTGTTGGGGACAGTGTAGTGTGTTGGGGACAGTGTAGTGTGTTGGGGACAGTGTAGTGTGTGTGGGGACAGTGTAGTGTGTTGGGGACAGTGTAGTGTGTTGGGGACAGTGTAGTGTGTTGGGGACAGTGTGTTGGGGACAGTGTAGTGTGTTGGGGACAGTGTAGTGTGTTGGGGACAGTGTAGTGTGTGTGGGGACAGTGTAGTGTGTTGGGGACAGTGTAGTGTATTGGGGACAGTGTAGTGTGTTGGGGACAGTGTAGTGTGTTGGGGACAGTGTAGTGTGTATGTGGGACAGTGTAGTGTGTTGATGGGACAGTGTGTGATGGGACAGTGTAGTGTGTTGGGGACAGTGTAGTGTGTTGGGGACAGTGTAGTGTGTTGGGGACAGTGTAGTGTGTTGGGGACAGTGTAGTGTGATGGGGACAGTGTAGTGTGTTGGTGTAGTGTATTGGGGACAGTGTAGTGTGTTGGGGACAGTGTAGTGTATTGGGGACAGTGTAGTGTGTTGGGGACAGTGTAGTGTGTTGGGGACAGTGTAGTGTGTTGGGGACAGTGTAGTGTATTGGGGACAGTGTAGTGTGTTGGGGACAGTGTAGTGTAGTGTGTTGGGGACAGTGTAGTGTGTTGGGGACAGTGTAGTGTGTTGAGGACAGTGTAGTGTATTGGGGACAGTATCGTAGCTGGTACTCCAGGACAGTGTAGTGTGTTGGGGACAGTGTAGTGTGTTGGGGACAGTGTAGTGTGTTGGGGACAGTGTAGTGTATTGGGGACAGTGTAGTGTATTGGGGACAGTGTAGTGTGATGGGACATTGTAGTGTGTTGGGGACAGTGTAGTGTATTGGGGACAGTGTAGTGTGTTGGGGACAGTGTAGTGTGTTGGGGACAGTGTAGTGTGTTGGGGACAGTGTAGTGTGTTGGGGACAGTGTAGTGTGTTGGGGACAGTGTAGTGTGTTGGGGACAGTGTAGTGTGATGGGACAGTGTAGTGTGTTGGGGACAGTGTAGTGTGTTGGGGACAGTGTAGTGTGTTGGGGACAGTGTAGTGTGTTGGGGACAGTGTAGTGTGATGGGACAGTGTAGTGTGTTGGGGACAGTGTAGTGTATTGGGGACAGTGTAGTGTGTTGGGGACAGTGTAGTGTGTTGGGGACAGTGTAGTGTGATGGGACAGTGTAGTGTGTTGGGGACAGTGTAGTGTGTTGGGGACAGTGTAGTGTGTTGGGGACAGTGTAGTGTGTTGGGGACAGTGTAGTGTGTTGGGGACAGTGTAGTGTGTTGGGGACAGTGTAGTGTGTTGGGGACAGTGTAGTGTGATGGGACAGTGTAGTGTGTTGGGGACAGTGTAGTGTATTGGGGACAGTGTAGTGTGTTGGGGACAGTGTAGTGTGTTGGGGACAGTGTAGTGTGTTGGGGACAGTGTAGTGTGATGGGACAGTGTAGTGTGTTGGGGACAGTGTAGTGTGTTGGGGACAGTGTAGTGTGTTGGGGACAGTGTAGTGTGTTGGGGACAGTGTAGTGTGTTGGGGACAGTGTAGTGTGTTGGGGACAGTGTAGTGTGTTGGGGACAGTGTAGTGTGATGGGACAGTGTAGTGTGTTGGGGACAGTGTAGTGTGTTGGGGACAGTGTAGTGGATGGGACAGTGTAGTGTGTTGGGGACAGTGTAGTGTATTGGGGACAGTGTACAGTGTAGTGTGTTGGGGACAGTGTAGTGTGATGGGACAGTGTAGTGTGTTGGGGACAGTGTAGTGTGTTGGGGACAGTGTAGTGTGTTGGGGACAGTGTAGTGTATTGGGGACAGTGTAGTGTGTTGGGGACAGTGTACCTTGGGGCAGTATCGTAGCTGGTACTCCAGGACAGTGTAGTGTGTGTTTTGGAGACTGTTCCACTGTAGAGTCAGACTGTTCTCTGATGCCTTGGTCCTTCTTATACCTGAGACCGGGGCTGGGACTACTTACACACAGAGAGACACACACAGAGAGAGACACAGAGAGACACACAGAGAGACACAGAGAGACAGACACACAGAGAGACACAGAGAGAGACAC
This sequence comes from Oncorhynchus nerka, assembly GCF_034236695.1. NCBI lineage: Eukaryota > Metazoa > Chordata > Actinopteri > Salmoniformes > Salmonidae > Oncorhynchus > Oncorhynchus nerka. Next base: position 1,495,975 of record NC_088407.1, on the reverse strand, counting down.
ACAGAGAGACACACAGAGAGAGACACACAGAGAGACACACACACAGAGAGAGACACAGAGAGAGAGACACACAGAGAGACACAGAGAGACACACACAGAGAGAGACACACAGAGAGACAGACACACAGAGAGACACAGAGAGACACACACAGAGAGACACACACAGAGAGACACAGAGAGAGACACACAGAGAGACACACACAGAGAGACACACAGAGAGACACAGAGAGACACAGAGAGAGAGAGAGAAACACACACAGAGAGACACACAGAGAGACACACAGACAGAGAGAGAGACACACAGAGAGAGACACAGAGAGACACAGAGAGACACACAGAGAGAGACACACAGAGAGACACAGAGAGAGACACAGAGAGAGACACACAGAGAGAGACACACAGAGAGACACAGAGAGACACACAGAGAGACACACAGAGAGAGACACACAGAGAGACACACAGAGAGAGACACACAGAGAGACACACAGAGAAAGAGACACACAGAGAGAGACACACAGAGAGACACACAGAGAGAGACACACAGAGAGAGACACAGAGAGAACACACAGAGAGAGACACACAGAGAGAGACACAGAGAGACACACAGAGAGACACACAGAGAGACACACAGAGAGAGACACAGAGAAACACACAGAGAGAGACACACAGAGAGACACACAGAGAGACACACAGAGAGACACAGAGAGACACACAGAGAGACACACAGAGAGAGATACACACAGAGAGAGACACACAGAGAGAGAGACACACAGAGAGACACACAGAGAGACACACACAGAGAGACACACAGAGAGACACACAGAGAGAGACACAGAGAGACACACAGAGAGAGACACAGAGAGACACACAGAGAGAGACACACAGAGAGACACAGAGAGACACACAGAGAGACACACAGAGAGAGACACACAGAGAGAGACACACAGAGAGAGACACACAGAGAGACACACAGAGAGACACACAGAGAGAGACACAGAGAGACACACAGAGAGACACACAGAGAGACACACAGAGAGAGACACACAGAGAGACACACAGAGAGAGACACACAGAGAGAGACACACAGAGAGACACACACAGAGAGACACACAGAGAGACACACAGAGAGACACACAGAGAGACACACAGAGAGAGACACACAGAGAGACACACACAGAGAGACACACAGAGAGACACACAGAGAGAGACACACAGAGAGAGACACAGAGAGAGACACACAGAGAGACACAGAGAGACACACAGAGAGACACACAGAGAGAAACACAGAGAGAGACACACAGAGAGAGACACACAGAGAGAGACACACAGAGAGACACACAGAGACACACAGAGAGAGACACACAGAGAGAGACACACAGAGAGAGACACACAGAGAGACACACAGAGAGACACAGAGAGAGACACACAGAGAGACACACAGAGAGACACAGAGAGAGAGACACACAGAGAGAGACACACAGAGAGAGACACACAGAGAGACACAGAGAGAGAGACACACAGAGAGAGACACACAGAGAGACACACAGAGAGAGACACAGAGAGAAACACACACAGAGAGACACACAGAGAGAGACACACAGAGAGACACACAGAGAGACACACAGAGAGACACACAGAGAGAGACACACAGAGAGAGACACACAGAGAGACACACAGAGAGAGACACACAGAGAGACACACAGAGAGACACACAGAGAGAGACACACAGAGAGAGACACACAGAGAGACACACAGAGAGAGACAGATTTAATAACATGTAGATCTATAGAGTGTAGATGTGTGTTTAGTCTCTGTGTGGATGTATAATGTGTGTGTGTGTGCGTGTGTGTGTATGTGTGTGTGGTGTCTTCATACCGTCTCGGCTGGTTGTGATATTGACCCTTTCCACGGAGGGTTCCGATAGGCTGAGCTGTGAGACGCCGTTCTCTGACTGAACCGTGAAGGTGTAGGTGGTGTGTGGGAGGAGCCCGCGGATGACCACCCTGCGCTGTGATAGGCCGTGCTGGCTGGGGCGATAGGACACGCCCTCTTCGCAGGGAAGACATGCCCTCTGAGGGGAGGCGCCACAGCGGACACACCCCACGCTGTAGGTCAGGTCTCCACGGCCACCGCGTTCCAAAGGTTCCGACCACTCTAACGTCACCATGGTGTCGTTGATCTGGGTTACAATGGAGCGGGGCGCTGAGGGGGGGCCTGGGGGGATTCAGGATGGGGGGGGGGGGGGGGGGGGACAGTCAAGTCATGTTTATAGATTTCCCAGGTGGCTTTAAGCTCCATTGAGTGGGACAACAACAATGGGTTCCAGTCAGAGAACAGGAACAGAAGAAAGGCCGTGGCTATGGATACTGAGGGTTCACCAACGTCCCAACGGAAACCTCTTTTTCAATGCTTAGGATCACCTTCTGCCCGTGTGCTCTATTACACAGTCGTTTATCTAAAACGGAGCTGCTGCTCCCCCTCCCTTCACCTTTATCTAAAACAGAGCTGCTGCTCCCCTCCCTTCACCTTTATCTAAAACAGAGCTGCTGCTCCCCCCCTTCACCTTTATCTAAAACAGAGCTGCTGCTCCCCTCCCTTCACCTTTATCTAAAACAGAGCTGCTGCTCCCTCCCTTCACCTTTATCTAAAACAGAGCTGCTGCTCCCCTCCCTTCACCTTTATCTAAAACAGAGCTGCTGCTCCCCTCCCTTCACCTTTATCTAAAACAGAGCTGCTGCTTCCCCTCCCTTCACCTTTATCTAAAACAGAGCTGCTGCTCCCCCTCCCTTCACCTTTATCTAAAACAGAGCTGCTGCTCCCCCTCCCTTCACCTTTATCTAAAACAGAGCTGCTGCTCCCCCTCCCTTCACCTTTATCTAAAACAGAGCTGCTGCTCCCCCTCCCTTCACAGAGCTTTATCTAAAACAGAGCTGCTGCTCCCCTTCACCTCCCTTCACCTTTATCTAAAACAGAGCTGCTGCTCCCCTCCCTTCACCTTTATCTAAAACAGAGCTGCTGCTCCCCTCCCTTCACCTTTATCTAAAACAGAGCTGCTGCTCCCCTCCCTTCACCTTTATCTAAAACAGAGCTGCTGCTCCCCCTCCCTTCACCTTTATCTAAAACAGAGCTGCTGCTCCCCTCCCTTCACCTTTATCTAAAACAGAGCTGCTGCTCCCCCTCCCTTCACCTTTATCTAAAACAGAGCTGCTGCTCCCCCTCCCTTCACCTTTATCTAAAACAGAGCTGCTGCTCCCCCTCCCTTCACCTTTATCTAAAACAGAGCTGCTGCTCCCCTCCCTTCACCTTTATCTAAAACAGAGCTGCTGCTCCCCTCCCTTCACCTTTATCTAAAACAGAGCTGCTGCTCCCCCTCCCTTCACCTTTATCTAAAACAGAGCTGCTGCTCCCTCCCTTCACCTTTATCTAAAACAGAGCTGCTGCTCCCCTCCCTTCACCTTTATCTAAAACAGAGCTGCTGCTCCCCTCCCTTCACCTTTATCTAAAACAGAGCTGCTGCTCCCTCCTTCACCTTTATCTAAAACAGAGCTGCTGCTCCCTCCCTTCACCTTTATCTAAAACAGAGCTGCTGCTCACCTCCCTTCACCTTTATCTAAAACAGAGCTGCTGCTCCCCCTCCCTTCACCTTTATCTAAAACAGAGCTGCTGCTCCCCCTCCCTTCACCTTTATCTAAAACAGAGCTGCTGCTCCCCTCCCTTCACCTTTATCTAAAACGGAGCTGCTGCTCACACTCCCCCTCCCTTCACCTTTATCTAAAATGGAGCTGCTGCTCACCCTCCCTTGACCTTTATCTAAAACGGAGCTGCTGCTCACCCCCTCCTTCACCTTTATCTAAAACGGAGCTGCTGCTCACCCTCCCTTCACCTTTATCTAAAACGGAGCTGCTGCTCACACTCCCCCTCCCTTCACCTTTATCTAAAACAGAGCTGCTGCTCCCCCTCCCTTCACCTTTATCTAAAACAGAGCTGCTGCTCCCCCTCCCTTCACCTTTATCTAAAACAGAGCTGCTGCTCCCCCTCCCTTCACCTTTATCTAAAACAGAGCTGCTGCTCCCCTCCCTTCACCTTTATCTAAAACAGAGCTGCTGCTCCCCTCCCTTCACCTTTATCTAAAACAGAGCTGCTGCTCCCCTCCCTTCACCTTTATCTAAAACAGAGCTGCTGCTCCCCTCCCTTCACCTTTATCTAAAACAGAGCTGCTGCTCCCTCCCTTCACCTTTATCTAAAACAGAGCTGCTGCTCCCCTCCCTTCACCTTTATCTAAAACAGAGCTGCTGCTCCCTCCCTTCACCTTTATCTAAAACAGAGCTGCTGCTCCCCCTCCCTTCACCTTTATCTAAAACAGAGCTGCTGCTCCTCCCTTCACCTTTATCTAAAACAGAGCTGCTGCTCCCCTCCCTTCACCTTTATCTAAAACAGAGCTGCTGCTCCCTCCCTTCACCTTTATCTAAAACAGAGCTGCTGCTCCCCTCCCTTCACCTTTATCTAAAACAGAGCTGCTGCTCCCCTCCCTTCACCTTTATCTAAAACAGAGCTGCTGCTCCCCTCCCTTCACCTTTATCTAAAACAGAGCTGCTGCTCCCCTCCCTTCACCTTTATCTAAAACAGAGCTGCTGCTCCCCCTCCCTTCACCTTTATCTAAAACAGAGCTGCTGCTCCCCTCCCTTCACCTTTATCTAAAACAGAGCTGCTGCTCCCCTCCCTTCACCTTTATCTAAAACAGAGCTGCTGCTCCCCCTCCCTTCACCTTTATCTAAAACAGAGCTGCTACTCCCTCCCTTCACCTTTATCTAAAACAGAGCTGCTGCTCCCCTCCCTTCACCTTTATCTAAAACAGAGCTGCTGCTCCCCCTCCCTTCACCTTTATCTAAAACAGAGCTGCTGCTCCCCCTCCCTTCACCTTTATCTAAAACAGAGCTGCTGCTCCCCCTCCCCTTCACCTTTATCTAAAACAGAGCTGCTGCTCCTCCCTTCACCTTTATCTAAAACAGAGCTGCTGCTCCCTCCCTTCACCTTTATCTAAAACAGAGCTGCTGCTCCCCTCCCTTCACCTTTATCTAAAACAGAGCTGCTGCTCCCCTCCCTTCACCTTTATCTAAAACAGAGCTGCTGCTCCCCCTCCCTTCACCTTTATCTAAAACAGAGCTGCTGCTCCCCTCCCTTCACCTTTATCTAAAACAGAGCTGCTGCTCCCCTCCCTTCACCTTTATCTAAAACAGAGCTGCTGCTCCCCCTCCCTTCACCTTTATCTAAAACAGAGCTGCTGCTCCCCTCCCTTCACCTTTATCTAAAACAGAGCTGCTGCTCCCCCTCCCTTCACCTTTATCTAAAACAGAGCTGCTGCTCCCCTCCCTTCACCTTTATCTAAAACAGAGCTGCTGCTCCCCCTCCCTTCACCTTTATCTAAAACAGAGCTGCTGCTCCCCTCCCTTCACCTTTATCTAAAACAGAGCTGCTGCTGCCCCTCCCTTCACCTTTATCTAAAACAGAGCTGCTACTCCCCTCCCTTCACCTTTATCTAAAACAGAGCTGCTACTCCCCCTCCCTTCACCTTTATCTAAAACAGAGCTGCTGCTCACCCTCCCTTCACCTTTATCTAAAACAGAGCTGCTGCTCCCCCTCCCTTCACCTTTATCTAAAACAGAGCTGCTGCTCACCCTCCCTTCACCTTTATCTAAAACAGAGCTGCTGCTCCCCCTCCCTTCACCTTTATCTAAAACAGAGCTGCTGCTCCCCCTCCCTTCACCTTTATCTAAAACAGAGCTGCTGCTCACCCTCCCTTCACCTTTATCTAAAACAGAGCTGCTGCTCACACGACTGTATTCTACGGCCGTGTTCCAGAGCATCACAACGACTGTATTCTACGGCCGTGTTCCAGAGCATCACAACGACTGTATTCTACGGCCGTGTTCCTTCCAGAGCATCACAACGACTGTATTCTACGGCCGCCTTCCAGA
>NC_088407.1:1432500-1480000 GCF_034236695.1 Oncorhynchus nerka | reverse complement strand
GAGAGCACACTCTAGGAGCTCAGATGCAAAAATGTAATTACCAATGTTTCGACAGCCAAGCTGTCTTCATCAGGGTAAATTGACCTGAAAAACCAGGCGTGTTGAATTTAGAGAATCCCTGAACTGATCAATTAGCTCTGTTTGTGTGCCTAGTTGGAACAAAATCCTGCAGTAACTGCAGCAACAGGAACAGGGTTGTCTACCCCAGACATCAGTAGAACTAACCCTACAGGAACAGGGTTGTCTACCCCAGACATCAGTAGAACTAACCCTACAGGAACAGGGTTGTCTACCCCAGACATCAGTAGAACTAACACTACAGGAACAGGGTTGTCTACCCCAGACATCAGTAGAACTAACCCTACAGGAACAGGGTTGTCTACCCCAGACATCAGTAGAACTAACCCTACAGGAACAGGGTTGTCTACCCCAGACATCAGTAGAACTAACCCTACAGGAACAGGGTTGTCTACCCCAGACATCAGTAGAACTAAACCTACAGGAACAGGGTTGTCTACCTCAGACATCAGTAGAACTAACCCTACAGGAACAGGGTTGTCTACCCCAGACATCAGTAGAACTAACACTACAGGAACAGGGTTGTCTACCCCAGACATCAGTAGAACTAACACTACAGGAACAGGGTTGTCTACCCCAGACATCAGTAGAACTAACACTACAGGAACAGGGTTGTCTACCCCAGACATCAGTAGAACTAACACTACAGGAACAGGGTTGTCTACCCCAGACATCAGTAGAACTAACACTACAGGAACAGGGTTGTCTACCCCAGACATCAGTAGAACTAACACTACAGGAACAGGGTTGTCTACCCCAGACATCAGTAGAATTAACACTACAGGAACAGGGTTGTCTACCCCAGACATCAGTAGAACTAACACTACAGGAATAGGAACAGGGCTGTCTACCGCAGACATCAGTAGAACTAACCCTACAGGAACAGGGTTGTCTACCCCAGACATCAGTAGAACTAACACTACAGGAACAGGAACAGGGCTGTCTACCCCAGACATCAGTAGAACTAACACTACAGGAACAGGGTTGTCTACCCCAGACATCAGTAGAACTAACCCTACAGGAACAGGGTTGTCTACCCCAGACATCAGTAGAACTAACACTACAGCAACAGGAACAGGGTTGTCTACCCCAGACATCAGTAGAACTAACCCTACAGGATCAGGGTTGTCTACCTCAGACATCAGTAGAACTAACACTACAGGAACAGGGTTGTCTACCCCAGACATCAGTAGAACTAACCCTACAGGAACAGGGTTATCTACCTCAGACATCAGTAGAACTAACACTACAGGAACAGGGTTGTCTACCCCAGACATCAGTAGAACTAACACTACAGGAACAGGGTTGTCTACCCCAGACATCAGTAGAACTAACCCTACAGGAACAGGAACAGGGTTGTCTACCCCAGACATCAGTAGAACTAACCCTACAGGAACAGGGTTGTCAGTACCACTACAGACATCAGACATCAGAACTAACACTACAGGAACAGGGTTGTCTACCCCAGACATCAGTAGAACTAACCCTACAGGAACAGGGTTATCTACCCCAGACATCAGTAGAACTAACACTACAGGAACAGGGTTGTCTACCCCAGACATCAGTAGAAACTAACACTACAGGAAACTAACCTACAGGAACAGGAACAGGGTGTCTACCCCAGACATCAGTAGAACTAACCCTACAGGAACAGGAACAGGGAACTAACCCTGGAACAGGGTTGTCTACCCCAGACATCAGTAGAACTAACCCTACAGGAACAGGGTTGTCTACCCCAGACATCAGTAGAACTAACACTACAGGAACAGGGTTGTCTACCCCAGACATCAGTAGAACTAACCCTACAGGAACAGGGTTGTCTACCCCAGACATCAGTAGAACTAACACTACAGGAACAGGGTTGTCTACCCCAGACATCAGTAGAACTAACACTACAGGAACAGGAACAGGGTTGTCTACCCCAGACATCAGTAGAACTAACCCTACAGGAACAGGGTTGTCTACCCCAGACATCAGTAGAACTAACACTACAGGAACAGGAACAGGGTTGTCTACCCCAGACATCAGTAGAACTAACCCTACAGGAACAGGGTTGTCTACCCCAGACATCAGTAGAACTAACCCTACAGGAACAGGGTTGTCTACCCCAGACATCGGTAGAACTAACACTACAGGAACAGGGTTGTCTACCCCAGACATCAGTAGAACTAACCCTACAGGAACAGGGTTGTCTACCCCAGACATCAGTAGAACTAACACTACAGGAACAGGGTTGTCTACCCCAGACATCAGTAGAACTAACACTACAGGAACAGGGTTGTCTACCCCAGACATCAGTAGAACTAACCCTACAGGAACAGGGTTGTCTACCCCAGACATCAGTAGAACTAACACTACAGGAACAGGGTTGTCTACCCCAGACATCAGTAGAACTAACACTTGTCTACAGACATCAGGAACAGGGTTGTCTACCCCAGACATCAGTAGAACTAACCCTGCAGGAACAGGAACAGGGTTGTCTACCTCAGACATCAGTAGAACTAACCCTACAGGAACAGGGTTGTCTACCCCAGAACTAACCCTACAGGAACAGGGTTGTCTACCCCAGACATCAGTAGAACTAACACTACAGGAACAGGAATAGGGTTGTCTACCCCAGACATCAGTAGAACTAACCCTACAGGAACAGGGTTGTCTACCCCAGACATCAGTAGAACTAACACTACAGGAACAGGGTTGTCTACCCCAGACATCAGTAGAACTAACACTACAGGAACAGGAACAGGGCTGTCTACCCCAGACATCAGTAGAACTAACACTACAGGAACAGGGTTGTCTACCCCAGACATCAGTAGAACTAACCCTACAGGAACAGGGTTGTCTACCCCAGACATCAGTAGAACTAACACTACAGCAACAGGAACAGGGTTGTCTACCCCAGACATCAGTAGAACTAACCCTACAGGATCAGGGTTGTCTACCTCAGACATCAGTAGAACTAACACTACAGGAACAGGGTTGTCTACCCCAGACATCAGTAGAACTAACCCTACAGGAACAGGGTTGTCTACCCCAGACATCAGTAGAACTAACACTACAGGAACAGGGTTGTCTACCCCAGACATCAGTAGAACTAACACTACAGGAACAGGGTTGTCTACCCCAGACATCAGTAGAACTAACCCTACAGGAACAGGAACAGGGTTGTCTACCCCAGACATCAGTAGAACTAACCCTACAGGAACAGGGTTGTCTACCCCAGACATCAGTAGAACTAACACTACAGGAACAGGGTTGTCTACCCCAGACATCAGTAGAACTAACCCTACAGGAACAGGGTTGTCTACCCCAGACATCAGTAGAACTAACACTACAGGAACAGGGTTGTCTACCCCAGACATCAGTAGAACTAACATCAGTAGAACAGGAACAGGAACAGGGTTGTCTACCCCAGACATCAGTAGAACTAACCCTACAGGAACAGGGTTGTCTAACCCCAGACATCAGTAGAACTAACACTACAGGAACAGGAACAGGGTTGTCTACCCCAGACATCAGTAGAACTAACACTACAGGAACAGGGTTGTCTACCCCAGACATCAGTAGAACTAACACTACAGGAACAGTTGTCTTACCCTACAGGAACAGGGTTGTCTACCCCAGACATCAGTAGAACTAACACTACAGGAACAGGGTTGTCTACCCCAGACATCAGTAGAACTAACCCTACAGGAACAGGGTTGTCTACCCCAGACATCAGTAGAACTAACACTACAGGAACAGGGTTGTCTACCCCAGACATCAGTAGAACTAACACTACAGGAACAGGGTTGTCTACCCCAGACATCAGTAGAACTAACCCTACAGGAACAGGGTTGTCTACCCCAGACATCAGTAGAACTAACACTACAGGAACAGGGTTGTCTACCCCAGACATCAGTAGAACTAACACTACAGGAACGGGAACAGGGTTGTCTACCCCAGACATCAGTAGAACTAACCCTGCAGGAACAGGAACAGGGTTGTCTACCTCAGACATCAGTAGAACTAACCCTACAGGAACAGGGTTGTCTACCCCAGAACTAACCCTACAGGAACAGGGTTGTCTACCCCAGACATCAGTAGAACTAACACTACAGGAACAGGAATAGGGTTGTCTACCCCAGACATCAGTAGAACTAACCCTACAGGAACAGGGTTGTCTACCCCAGACATCAGTAGAACTAACACTACAGGAACAGGGTTGTCTACCCCAGACATCAGTAGAACTAACCCTAAGGAACAGGGTTGTCTAGACATCAGGAACAGGGTTGTCTACCCCAGACATCAGTAGAACTAACACTAGAACAGGAACAGGGTTGTCTACCCCAGACATCAGTAGAACTAACCCTACAGGAACAGGAACAGGGAACTTGGAACAGGGTTGTCTACCCCAGACATCAGTAGAACTAACACTACAGGAACAGGGTTGTCTACCCCAGACATCAGTAGAACTAACACTACAGGAACAGGGTTGTCTACCCCAGACATCAGTAGAACTAACACTACAGGAACAGGGTTGTCTACCCCAGACATCAGTAGAACTAACACTACAGGAACAGGGTTGTCTACCCCAGACATCAGTAGAACTAACCCTACAGGAACAGGAACAGGGTTGTCTACCCCAGACATCAGTAGAACTAACACTACAGGAACAGGGTTGTCTACCCCAGACATCAGTAGAACTAACACTACAGGAACAGGGTTGTCTACCCCAGACATCAGTAGATATAACACTACAGGAACAGGGTTGTCTACCCCAGACATCAGAGAACTAACCCTACAGGAACAGGGTTGTCTACCCCAGACATCAGTAGAACTAACACTACAGGAACAGGAATCAGGAACTAACCCTACAGGAACAGGGTTGTCTACCCCAGACATCAGTAGAACTAACCCTACAGGAACAGGGTTGTCTACCCCAGACATCAGTAGAACTAACACTACAGGAACAGGAACAGGGTTGTCTACCCCAGACATCAGTAGAACTAACCCTACAGGAACAGGAACAGGGTTGTCTACCCCAGACATCAGTAGAACTAACCCTACAGGAACAGGGTTGTCTACCCCAGACATCATCAGGAACAGGGTTGTCTAGACATCAGTAAACCCTACAGGAACAGGGTTGTCTACCCCAGACATCAGTAGAACTAACACTACAGGAACATCAGTAGAACTAACACTACAGGAACAGGAATAGGGTTGTCTACCCCAGACATAGAGGAACAGGGTTGTCTACCCCAGACATCAGTAGAACTAACACTACAGGAACAGGGTTGTCAGTAGAACCCCAGACATCAGTCAGAAACTAACACTACAGGAACAGGGTTGTCTACCCCAGACATCAGTAGAACTAACACTACAGGAACAGGGTTGTCTACCCCAGACATCAGTAGAACTAACACTACAGGAACAGGGTTGTCTACCCCAGACATCAGTAGAACTAACCCTACAGGAACAGGGTTGTCTACCCCAGACATCAGTAGAACTAACACTACAGGAACAGGGTTGTCTACCCCAGACATCAGTAGAACTAACCCTACAGGAACAGGGTTGTCTACCCCAGACATCAGTAGAACTAACCCTACAGGAACAGGGTTGTCTACCCCAGACATCAGTAGAACTAACCCTACAGGAACAGGGTTGTCTACCCCAGACATCAGTAGAACTAACCCTACAGGAACAGGGTTGTCTACCCCAGACATCAGTAGAACTAACACTACAGGAACAGGGTTGTCTACCCCAGACATCAGTAGAACTAACCCTACAGGAACAGGGTTGTCTACCCCAGACATCAGTAGAACTAACACTACAGGAACAGGGTTGTCTACCCCAGACATCAGTAGAACTAACACTACAGGAACAGGGTTGTCTACCCCAGACATCAGTAGAACTAACCCTACAGGAACAGGGTTGTCTACCCCAGACATCAGTAGAACTAACCCTACAGGAACAGGGTTGTCTACCTCAGACATCAGTAGAACTAACAGCTCTATCCCACGGCTCCAGCTGCCATTAGAAATATCTCCTTCCTCTTCTCAAATCCCCCCCCCCTTGTGAAACTCTTCCTTTTCTCAAATTCCCCCTCTTCCCCAGGGTTGTCCCCTTGTGAAACTCTTCCTCTTCTCAAATCCCCCCCTTATGAAACTCTTCCTCTTCAGGGTCAAATCCCCCATCAGTAGAACTGTGAAACTCTTCCTCTTCTAACACAAATCCCCCCTTGTGAAACTCTTCCTAACTTCAAATCCCCCTTATGAAACAGTAGAACTAACCCTACAGGAACAGGGTCTCAGTAGAACTAACCTCTTCTAACAGGAAGAACAAATCAGGAACAGGGTTGTCTACCCCATCAGAAACTAACTTACCAGGGTTGTCTCAACATCAGTAGAACCCCTTATGAAACTCTTCCTCTTCTCAAATCAGTAGAACTAACCCTTGTGAAACTCTTCCTCTTCATCAAGAACTAACCCCCAGGGTTGTCTAAACTCTTCCTCAGGGTTGTCTCAAACATCCCCCAGGAACAGGGTTGTCTACCCCAGACATTATGAAACTCTTCCTCTTGTCTCAAATCCCCCCTTATGAAACTCTTCCTCTTCTCAAAGGGTTCCCTCTTCCCCAGACATCTCCCTTATGAAACTCTTCCTCTTCTCAAATCCCCCCATCAGTGAAACTCTTCCTCAGGGTTGTCTTCTCAAACAATAGGGTCCCCCCATATGAAACTCTTCCTCTTCTCAAACTAACCTACAGGAACAGGGTTGTCTTCCCCCATCAGTAGAACTAACACTACCAGGGTTGTCTTGACATCAGTGAAACTCTTTGTCCTCTTCTAACCCTCAAATTCCCTCTTCCCCCCCTCCCATGTGAAACTCTTCCATCAGTCTTCTCAGACATCAGTCCCCTCTTCCCTCCCCTTCAGTGAAACTCTTCCTCTTCTCAAATCCCTCTTCCCTCCCCCTAACACCTTATGAAACTCTTCCTCTTCTCAGTAATTCCCTCTAACCCAGACATGTGAAACTCTCCAGGAACAGGGTTGTCTCCTTCTAACCCTACCAACAGGGTTCACTCACTTTCTTACAAAACACTCCCATCTCCCAGACATCACACACACACTACAGGAACACACACACATCACACACACACACACAACACACACATCACACACTAACACTACACACACACACACACAACACTACACAACACACACAGTAGAACTAACCCTACAGGACACAGGCCCAGACTATAAAGTGTTGTTTACCAGGGTTGTCACCAGACATCAGTAGAACTAACATAAAGCAACACCAGACACACAGAGAGACATTCAGTCAGTCAGGTTTCCTAAAACATGTTTATGGATGATATTATTTAGTTTTCTTTACTATGTTAAATTCAGAGAACTAACACTCCCTCTCAGTTTTACCGGATCAGTTCCTGCTCTGCTACAGAGCAGGAACACTTTCCATGACAGGAACAGGGTTGTCTACCCCAGACATTGTAATTACACACAGGAACAGGGTTGTCTACACATCAGTAGAACACACACACACACACACACACACACACACACACACACACACAGGAACACACACACATCAGTAGAACTAACACAACAGGGTTGTCTACCCCAGACATCAGTAGAACTACACTACACAACACACAGACACACACAACCCTACAGGAACAGGGTTGTCTAAGACATCAGTAGAACTAGAACCCTACAGGAACTCTGCCATTACCCTCGTAGTTTAATCAAGCAGAGAATTAGAGAGTGTACAATGTGAAACAGAATTAACAAAACCAGAGCAAAACTAGAATACTATTTGGCCCTAAACAGAGAGTACACAGCGGCAGAATACCTGACCACTGTGACTGACCCTAAACAGAGAGGACATAGCGGCAGAATACCTGACCACTGTGACTGACCCTAAACAGAGAGGACATAGCGGCAGAATACCTGACCACTGTGACTGACCCTAAACTCTCCCTCCTTCTTCCAGAGACACAGTGGCAGAATACCTGACCACTGTGACTGACCCTAAACAGAGAGGACACAGACCCATAGAATACCTGAACACTGTGACTGACCCTAAAACAGAGTGGCAGAATACCTGACCACTGTGACTGACCCTAAACAGAGAGTACACAGTGGCAGAATACCTGACCACTGTGACTGACCCTAAACAGACAGGACACACACAGACGGCAGAATACCTGAACACTGAAATCTGACCCTCGTAGTTTAATCAAGCAGAGAATTAGAGAGTGTACAATGTGAAACAGAATTAACAAAAACCAGAGCAAACTAGACATTTGGCCCTAAACAGAGAGTACACAGCGGCAGAATACCTGACCACTGTGACTGACCCTAAACAGAGAGTGTGGTAGAATACCTGACCACTGTGACTGACCCTAAACAGAGAGGACATAGCGGCAGAATACCTGACCCTAAACAGAGTGGCAGAATACCTGACCACTGTGACTGACCCTAAACAGAGAGGACACAGTGGCAGAATACCTGACCACTGTGACTGACCCTAAACAGAGAGTACACAGTGGCAGAATACCTGACCACTGTGACTGACCCTAAACAGAGAGGACACAGCGGCAGAATACCTGAACACTGTGACTGACCCTAAACAGAGAGGACACAGCGGCAGAATACCTGAACACTGTGACTGACCCTAAACAGAGTGGCAGAATACCTGACCACTGTGACTGACCCTAAACAGAGAGGACACAGTGGCAGAATACCTGACCACTGTGACTGACCCTAAACAGAGAGTACACAGTGGCAGAATACCTGACCACTGTGACTGACCCTAAACAGAGAGTGGCAGAATACCTGACCACTGTGACTGGCCCTAAACAGAGAGTGGCAGAATACCTGACCACTGTGACTGGCCTTAAACAGAGAGTACACAGTGGTAGAATACCTGCTATTTGACCCTAAACAGAGAGTACACAGCGGCAGAATACCTGACCACTGTGACTGACCCTAAACTTAAGGAAAGCTTTGACTATGTACAGACTCAGTGAGCCTTGCTATTGAGAAAGGCCGCCGTAGGCAGACATGGCTCTCAAGAGAAGACAGGCTATGTGCTCACTGCCCACAAAATGAGGTGGAAACTGAGCTGCACTTCCTAACCTCCTGCCCAATGTATGACCATATTAGAGAGACATATTTCCCTCAGATTACACAGACCCACAACGAATTCGAAAAACAAACCCAATTTTGATAAACTCCCATATCTACTGGGTGAAATACCACAGTGTGTCATCACAGCAGTAAGATTTGTGACCTGTTGCCACGAGAAAAGGGCAACCAGTGAAGAACAAACACCATTGTAAATACAACCTATATTTTTGTTTATTTATTTTCTCTTTTCTACTTTAACTATTTTCACATCATTACAACACTGTATATAGATATTTATTTATAATGTCTTTATTCTTTTGGAATGTAATGTTTACTGTTAATTTTTATTTGTTATTACACTTTTGTATATTATCTACTTCACTTGCTTTGGCAATGTTAACATATGTTTCCCAAGGCAATAAAGCCCTTGAATTGAATTGAGAGAAGTCGACAGAGCGTAACTGACGTGAATTCCTCAGGTTCACACACTTAACAAGATCCTTGACCTACCAACACCACACAATCACACACACTCACACACACACACACACTCACACACACACTCACACACACACACACACACACACACACACTCACACACACACACACACTCACACACACACACACACACACACACACACACTCACACTCACACTCACACACACACTCACACACACTCACACACACTCACACACACACTCACACACTCACACACACACACACACACACACACACACACTCACACACTCACACTCACACTCACACTCACACACACTCACACACACACTCACACACACACACACACACAAGCTCTTAATGTGAGTCTGTCTGATAAAACTAATCCCTGCTTTAAAACAGACTGAGAAGAGTTGAAAGGAGAGGGGGAGAAGAGACAAGAGGGTGAGAGGAGAGGAGACGAGACGAGGAAAGGAGGCGAGGAGAGGAGGAGATGGTAGGGGAGGACTGTGGAAGAAGACAGAAGAAAAGAAGACAGAAGGAAGAGGGAGATGTAGTTGAGATGAAGGACAGTAGAAGACTGTAGAAGAAGACTGTAGAAGAAGACAGTAGAAGAAGACAGTAGAAGAAGACTGTAGAAGAAGACAGTGGAAGAAGACTGTAGAAGAAGACAGTAGAAGAAGACTGTAGAAGAAGACAGTAGAAGAAGACAGTGGAAGAAGACTGTGGAAGAAGACAGTAGAAGAAGACTGTAGAAGAAGACAGTAGAAGAAGACTGTAGAAGAAGACTGTAGAAGAAGACATTGGAAGAAGACAGTAGAAGAAGACTGAAGAAGAGAAGAAGACTGTAGAAGAAGACTGTAGAAGAAGACATTGGAAGAAGACAGTAGAAGAAGACTGTAGAAGAAGACAGTAGAAGAAGACAGTAGAAGAATACTGTGGAAGAAGACAGTAGAAGAAGACAGTAAAAGACTGTGGAAGAAGACAGTAGAAGAAGACTGTAGAAGACATTGGAAGAAGACTGTAGAAGAAGACAGTAGAAGACTGTGAAAGAAGACAGTAGAAGAAGACAGTAGAAGACTGTGGAAGAAGACAGTGGAAGAAGACAGTAGAAGAAGACAAGACTGAAGAAGACTGTAAGAAGAAGAAGACTGTAGAAGAAGACATTGGAAGAAGACAGTAGAAGAAGACAGTAGAAGAAGACTGTAGAAGAAGACATTGGAAGAAGACTGTAGAAGAAGACATTGGAAGAAGACAGTAGAAGAAGACTGTAGAAGAAGACAGTAGAAGAAGACTGTAGAAGAAGACTGTAGAAGAAGACTGTAGAAGAAGACTGTAGAAGAAGACATTGGAAGAAGACATTGGAAGAAGACAGTAGAAGAAGACAGTAGAAGAAGACAGTGGAAGAAGACAGTAGAAGAAGACTGTAGAAGAAGACTGTAGAAGAAGACATTGGAAGAAGACTGTAGAAGAAGACATTGGAAGAAGACATTGGAAGAAGACAGTAGAAGAAGAGGGTAGAAGAAGACATTGGAAGAAGACAGTAGAAGAAGACTGTAGAAGAAGACATTGGAAGAAGACAGTAGAAGAAGACTGTAGAAGAAGACATTGGAAGAAGACAGTAGAAGAAGACTGTAGAAGAAGACAGTGGAAGAAGACATTGGAAGAAGACTGTAGAAGAATACTGTGGAAGAATACTGTGGAAGAAGACAGTAGAAGAAGACAGTAAAAGACTGTGGAAGAAGACAGTAGAAGAAGACTGTAGAAGACATTGGAAGAAGACTGTAGAAGAAGACAGTAGAAGACTGTGGAAGAAGACAGTAGAAGAAGACAGTAGAAGACTGTGGAAGAAGACAGTAGAAGAAGACAGTAGAAGACTGTGGAAGAAGACAGTAGAAGAAGACAGTAGAAGAAGACAGTAGAAGACTGTGGAAGAGGACAGTAGAAGAAGACAGTAGAAGACTGTGGAAGAAGACAGTAGAAGAAGACAGTAGAAGAAGACAGTAGAAGACTGTGGAAGAAGACAGTGGAAGAAGACAGTAGAAGACTGTGGAAGAAGACAGTAGAAGAAGACAGTAGAAGACAGTGGAAGACAGTAGAAGAAGACAGTAGAAGACAGTGGAAGACAGTAGAAGAAGACAGTAGAAGAAGACTGTGGAAGAAGTTTCTACATGCTTTATAAAGCTTCCAAAAGAGGGACTTCATCTTGAAGGAGTCAGAGAGGGATTAGGAAAACCACAGAAAACTTCCTAACATCAGACGACTGCTTTCTGCTGTTTAAACCACGAGAGACACAGTCACTCACATGTTTACACAACACACATTTAACAACAGCACTGGTGGAATCAACACTCAGAAGAGGAGGAAGGGGGAGGGAGGGAGGGAGTGAGAAGGGGGAGGAGGGGAGGAAGAAGGAGGGGACGAAGAAGGGAGAGAGGAGGGGAGGAAGGAGGAGGAAGAAGGGAGGGAGGAGGGGCGAAAGAAGGAGGGGAGGAAGAAGGGAGGGAAGAAAGGAGAGAGGAGGGGAGGAAGAAGGAGGGAGGAGGGGACAGTAGGAAGAAGGGATGGAAGGAAGGAGAGAGGAGGGGAGGAAGAAGGAGGGTAGAAGAAGAAGGAGGGAGGAGGGGGAGGAAGAAGGGAGGGAAGAAAGGAGAGAGGAGGAGAGGAAGGAGGGAGGAAGAAGGAGGGAGGAAGAGGGGAGGGAGGAGGGGAGGAAGAAGGAGGGAGGAGGGGAGGAAGAAGGAGGGGAGGAAGAAGGGAGGGAGAAGGGAATAAAGGAGGGAGGAGGAAGAAGGGAAGGAAGAAAGGAGGGAGGAGGGGAGGAAGGAAGGGAGGAGGAAGAAGGGAAGGAAGAAAGGAGGGAGGAGGGGAGGAAGGTAGGGAAGAAAAGACGAGGAAGTAAGGGAGAAACAGAAGGCAGGGTGGTGATGTCATGAGGATAAGACAGAATAAAGGAGGAAGGAGATTATACAGTGAGTGTATATTACACACAGCGCATTCGGAAAGAATTCAGACCCCTTGACTTTATTTTGTTTGTTACGTTACAGACTTATTATAAAATGGATTAACTTGTTTCCCCTCCCGTCTCCCCCAATCAATCTACACACAATACCCCATAATGACTCAATACCCCATAATGACTCAATACCCCATAATGATACACTACCCCATAATGACTCAATACCCCATAATGACTCACTACCCCATAATGACTCAATACCCCATAATGACTCACTACCCCATAATGACTCACTACCCCATAATGACTCACTACCCCATAATGACTCACTACCCCATAATGACTCACTACCCCATAATGGCACACTACCCCATAATGACTCAATACCCCATAATGACTCACTACCCCATAATGACTCAATACCCCATAAGTAGAAGACAGTGACAGAAGGAGGGAAGACAGTAGGGACAGTAGGAAGAAGGGAAGAGGGAAGAAGTTTCAAAGGAGAGAGTCAGAGAGGGAGAAAACCACAGAAAACTTCCTAACATCAGAAGCTTTCTGAAACCACGAGGAGGAAGAAGGAGGGAGGAAGAGGGAGGAGGGGAGGAGGAGGAAGAAGGAGGGGAGGGAGGAGGGGAGGAAGAAAGGAGGGAGGAGGAGGGGAGGGAAGAAGGGAGGGAGGGGAGGGAAGAAAGGAGGGAGGAGGAAGGAAGGAAGGAAGAAAGGAGGGAGGAGGGGAGGAAGGAAGGGAGGGAAGGAAGAAGGGAAGGAAGAAAGGAGGGAGGAAGAGGGGGGGAGGAAGGTAGGGAAGAAAAGACAATACCCCATAATGACTCACTACCCCATAATGACTCACTACCCCATAATGACACACTACCCCATAATGACTCACTACCCCATAATGACTCAATACCCCATAATGACTCAATACCCCATAATGATACACTACCCCATAATGACTCAATACCCCATAATGACTCACTACCCCATAATGACTCAATACCCCATAATGACTCAATACCCCATAATGATACACTACCCCATAATGACTCAATACCCCATAATGACACACTACCCCATAATGACACACTACCCCATAATGACTAAATACCCCATAATGACACACTACCCCATAATGACTCAATACCCCATAATGACACACTACCCCATAATGACTCAATACCCCATAATGACTCAATACCCCATAATGACTCAATACCCCATAATGACACACTACCCCATAATGACTCAATACCCCATAATGACACACTACCCCATAATGACTCACTACCCCATAATGACTCAATACCCCATAATGACTCAATACCCCATAATGACTCACTACCCCATAATGACTAAATACCCCCATAATGACTCACTACCCCATAATGACTCAATACCCCATAATGACTCACTACCCCATAATGAATCAATACCCCATAATGACTAAATACCCCATAATGACTAAATACCCCATAATGACTCAATACCCCATAATGACTCAATACCCCATGATGACACACTACCCCATAATGACTCAATACCCCATAATGACTCAATACCCCATAATGACACACTACCCCATAATGACTCAATACCCCATAATGACTCAATACCCCATAATGACACACTACCCCATAATGACACACTACCCCATAATGACACAATACCCCATAATGACACAATAGCCCATAATGACTCAATAGCCCATAATGACTCGATACCCCATAATGACTCGATACCCCATAATGACTCAATATCCCATAATGACTCAATGCCCCATAATGACACAATACCCCATAATGACTCAATACCCCATAATGACTCAACACCCCATAATGACAAACTACCCCATAATGACTCAATACCCCATAATGACTCAATACCCCATAATGACACAATAACCCATAATGACTCAATACCCCATAATGACATACGTTTTTTGGATGTAGTTTAGATGTAGTTTGGATGTAGTTTAGGTGTAGTTTGACATAGTTTAGGTGTAGTTTGGGTGAAGTTTGGATATAGTTTAGATGTAGTTTGGATATAGTTTAGGTGTAGTTTAGGTGTAGTTTGGGTGAAGTTTGGATATAGTTTAGATGTAGTTTGGATATAGTTTAGGTGTAGTTTGGATGTAGTGTAGGTGTAGTTTGAATGTAGTTTGGATATAGTGTAGGTGTAGTTTGGATATAGTTTAGATGTAGTTTGGATATAGTCTAGGTGTTGTTTAGGTGTAGTTTGGATATAGTTTAGGTGTAGTTTGGATGTAGTTTAGGTGTAGTTTGGATATAGTTTAGGTGTAGTTTGGATGTAGTTTAGGTGTAGTTTGGATGTAGTTTAGGTGTAGTTTGACATAGTTTAGGTGTAGTTTGGATATAGTTTAGGTGTAGTTTAGGTGTAGTTTATATAGTTTATGTCACGGCTTCCACCAAAGTCGTTTCCTCTCCTTGTTCGGCGGTCGGCGTCACCGGTCTTCTTGCCATCGTCATTTTCCATTTGTTTTGTCTTGTTTTCTTACACACCTGGTTTCCATTTCCCTGATTAATTGTTGTGTATTCAACCCTCTGCTCCCCCCATGTCCATGTGTGGAATTGTTTGTTTGTAAGTGCTTGTATGCTATGTTACTGGTGCGTGTCAGGTTTTGTACCCATGTAGGTTATTTTTGTATTAAACTGCTCCGGCTATTACCTATCTCTGCTCTCCTGCGTCTGACTTCACTGCCACCAGTTACGCAACCCTTACAGTTTAGGTGTAATTTGGTTATAGTTTAGGTGTAGTTTGGATATAGTTTAGCTGTAGTTTGGGTGTAGTTTGGATATAGTTTAGATAAAGTTTGATATAGTTTAGGTGTAGATTGGGTGTAGTTTAGGTGTAGTTTAGATAAAGTTTGACATAGTTTAGCTGTAGTTTGGGTGTAGTTTGGATATAGTTTAGATAAAGTTTGATATAGTTTAGCTGTAGTTTGGGTGTAGTTTGTATATAGTTTAGATAAAGTTTGATATAGTTTAGCTGTAGATTGGGTGTAGTTTGGGTGTAGTTTGGATTAGAGGTCGACCGATTAATTAGGGCTGCTTTCATAGGAAATCTGTATTTTTGGGCGCCGATTTGCCAATTAAAAAAACAAAAACGTTTTTATATATTTGTTTTTTTTATATATACCTTTATTTAACTAGGCAAGTCAGTTAAGAACACATTCTTATTTTCAATGACGGCCTGGGAACGGTGGGTTAACTGCCTGTTCAGGGGCAGAACAACAGATTTTCACCTTGTCAGCTCGGGGGATCCAATCTTGCAACCTTACAGTTAACTAGTCCAACGCAATAACGACCTGCCTCTCTCTCGTCGCACTCCACAAGGAATGCAGTAAGCCAAGGTAAGATGCTAGCTAGCATTAAACTTATCTTATAATAAACAACCAATCATAATCACTAGTTAACTACACATGGTTGATGATATTACTAGATATTATCTAGCGTGTCCTGCGTTGCATATAATCTGACTGAGCATACATGTATCTAAGTATCTGACTGAGCGGTGGTAGGCAGAAGCAGGCGCGTAAACATTCATTCAAACAGCACTTTCGTGTGTTTTGCCAGCAGCTCTTCGTTGTGCGTCAAGCATTGAGCTGTTTATGACTTCAAGCCTATCAACTCGCGAGATGAGGCTGGTGTAACCGAAGTGAAATGGCTAGCTAGTTAGCGCGCGCTAATAGCGTTTCAAACATCACTCGCTCTGAGCCTTGCAGTAGTTGTTTCCCTTGCTCTGCATGGGTAACGCTGCTTCGATGGTGGCTGTTGTCGTTGTGTTCCTGGTTTGAGCCCAGGGAGGAGCGAGGAAAGGGACGGAAGCTATATACTGTTACACTGGCAATACTAAAGTGCCTATAAGAACATCCAATAGTCAAAGGTTAATGAAAAACAAATAGTATAGAGGGAAATAGTCCTATAATTCCTATAATAACTACAACTTAAAACTTCTTACCTGGGAATATTGAAAACTCATGTTAAAAGGAACCACCAGCTTTCATATGTTCTCAGGTTCTGAGCAAGGAACTGAAACGTTAGCTTTCTTACAAGGCACATATTGCACTTTTACTTTCTTCTCCAACACTTTGTTTTTGCATTATTTAAACCAAATTGAACATGATTCATTATTTACTTGAGTCTAAATGGATTTTATTGATGTATTATATTAAGTTGAAATAAGTGTTCATTCAGTATTGTTGTAATTGTCATTATTACAAATAAATAAAATAATAAATTGTCCGATTAATCGGTATCGGCTTTTTTGGTCCTCCAATAATCGGTATCGGCGTTGAAAAATCATAATCGGTCGACCTCTAATTTGGATATGGTTTAGGTGTAGTTTGATATAGTTTAGCATTTGAAGGCCGAAACATCAATCATTTAAACTTGCTTAATAAAACAAAGATGTTTTAATGCCCCTTTTCCTTTCCAATGAGTAATAAAAATAAGCATCAACATGACGCTCTTGGCTCTTATTAGAGTTAGAGCCCTCTGTCCCTGGTCGCTCTGCCATCTACACACACAAACACACCAGGGTTTCCTTTAGCCTGTAATTGTCAGCTTTTGTGTGTGTGTGTGTGTGTGTGTGTGTGTGTGTGTGTGTGTGTGTGTGTGTGTGTGTGTGTGTGTGTGTGTGTGTGTGTGTGTGTGTGTGTGTGTGTGTAAAATGGCAGAGAAACCATTGACACTCAGTTCAGATGAAAAAGAAAGACTGAATGTATCAAAGATTCATGGGAGGAATGAGCTGGGGAGAGAGAGAAAGACAGGGACAGAGAGGTAGGAAGAGAGAATGGGAGGAAGAGGAAAAAGCTGGGGAGAGAGAGAAAGATTGAGAGAATGGGAGGAAGAGGAACGAGCTGGGGGAGAGAGAGAAAGATTGGGACAAACAGGGAGGAAGAGAGAATGGGAGGAGGAGGAATGAGCTGGGGGAGAGAGAGAAAGATTGGGACAAAGAGGGAGGAAGAGGAGAGGGACAGAGAGGGAGGAAGAAGAGACTTAGAAAGAAGAGAAAGAGAGGAAACCAAGAAGAGGAAGAGATTTCACGGTTGTCGTGAAGACCACACAGCAAGACCCCCTCTAAAGTTCAGACACACACAAACACACACAACACTCTCTGGTGTATATAGAGTTTATCTGGCTGATAATAATCAGGTTATTAGGATCATAATCAGGCCAATAGGATCACAATCAGGTTAATATGGTCATAATCAGGTTATCAGGTTCATAATCAGGTTAATGGGATCATAATCAGGTTAATGGGATCATAATCAGGTTCATAGGATCATAATCAGGTTAATAGGATCATAATCAGGTTAATAGGATCATAATCGGGTTATTGGGATCATAATCTGGATCATAATCAGGATCATAATCAGGTTATTATGATCCTAATCAGGTTCATAATCAGGTTAATGGGATCATAATCAGGTTAATGGGATCATAATCAGGTTAATAGGATCATAATCAGGATCATAATCAGGTTATTACGGTCATAATCAGGTTAATATGGTCATAATCAGGTTAATGGGATCATACTCAGGTTCATAGGATCATAATCAGGTTAATAGGATCATAATCAGGATCATAATCAGGTTATTACGGTCATAATCAGGTTATTAGGATCATAATCAGGTTATTAGGATCATAATCAGGTTAATAGGGTCATAATCAGGTTATTAGGATCATAATCAGGTTATTACGGTCATAATCAGGTTAATAGGATCATAATCAGGTTAATAGGATCATAATCAGGTTAATAGGATCATAATCAGGTTATTAGGATCATAATCAGGTTCATATGATCCTAATCAGGATCATAATCAGGTTAATAGGATCATAATCAGGTTAATAGGATCATAATCAGGTTATTAGGGTCATAATCAGGTTAATAGGATCATAATCAGGTTAATAGGATCATAATCAGGTTATTAGGATCATAATCAGGGAAATAGGATCATAATCAGGTTATTGGGATCATAATCAGGTTAATGGGATCATAATCTGGGTAACAAAATATTGTTTCAGGAATGCTAATATGATACATTATGTTTCTAACAACAGAAATTATTTCAGAAACAATCGGAGATGGTGGGTGACGAAATCCCCTTGTGCTTTTTAGGTGGAATGACCCAACAGGCCACCCACACACCCACCCACACACACACACACACACACACACACACACACACACACACACACACACACACACACACACACCTTGGGTATTATCCCTATTGTCTTTTATAGCTGCCGGTCTGTCTGTCTGTCTGAAACCTGAATCAGTGTCACAGTAATCAACATCTCGAATCCTACTTCATGGTTTCTCCCTGATCACCGACTGTCTATATGTGAAGCTTTGGAGTTGTGTCAACAAAAACTAAAAACGTTTTTTTAAATCATGTTGGTCCTCAAATGTAAATAAAATTAACTACCCTAATTAGCCTATGTCTCACAATAAATGTTCTAAGTAAGTGTGGAGAGAGAGAGAGATTCACATTCTGTATATTAATAAAACAATAACACAACATGGCACAAAACCATTGATCAAATATTAGTTTTATAGATTTTTTGTTGTTGTTTAAGTTAAACTTCTTCACGTACCTTCCTCTGCCATACAAGGTGACAAAACCAGCTCGATCAGCACGAGCCACAACACGGTCACGGTGCTCCAACTGCCCCCGCGCCGCTCCATACCGGCCAGGTACTCCCGTTACTCTCCTGGATTATTGATCACCGATCAGAACCTCTGTCCCGGTGGGGTGTCAGCTAGGTCCAGTGTCGGCACGCCGCGCCACCCACATCAGTCACGAAAAGCAGTTAACTCGGTCTCCGCGAGGTCAGCAGTCATCATCAACAACCGGTCATATTCCCTCTTTTATCCGTAGTTTTTTTTTTTTAAGGTTAGCGTTAATTATTTAACCTACCGCCAAAAACGCTGAAGTCCCCAGGATCAAAGCAAAAGTCAAAACAAGTTTATAATCCCACCTGAAACTCCTCCTCGTTCCTCCGCTATCCACTGTGTCCTCAATTCCTCTGAGCCCGGAGAGAAGGGTATGGAGGGGTATGGGGGAGAGGAGAAAGAACAGAGACTACATGAGCTAGTGTTCCCCTCCCTGTGGCCGGGCTGAGGCTGCTGTCTGCCGGGTAGTTTAGTAACTGGAGCCCGGGGAATTCACACGATCCAGGACCAGAGACCAAAGAGACGAGGCATAGCCCGCTACACACTTACCTCGCAAACACACACTCTTTCACACACACACAAACACACACACACACAAACACATACACACCGCCCGTTCTCTCTCTATCAACAACCACATTCCAGTTGGAAATTAAATCCAGCGGTCAGTCTTTTCCCCTCTTTCGTTCGTTCTTTCTTTCTTTCTTTCTTTTCAAACGCTGCCCTAATATCCACGCCTCGTCGCTATTTCTGAACGTTAAAACTATGACATAAACTATTCAACAGCGCGGCAGTGTATCGTTATAAATAACAAGATAATATATTCAGAAAGTGTGTCCGTAGCTCTCCGCTGCTGATCCTGACACGAGACACTAACTCCTGCTGTTGTCCCGGAGCCCCTCCGTCTGCCAGATTCCACCCACACCCTGCTATTGGCCAGTCCATCTGTCGGTCAGCAAGGACCTGAATGACAATAGGGTGAAATGAAGGACTGAGTGACATGGAGAGAATTCAACGGAATGGTAGATTTTATAATGGGAAAAGTATGTCTCTCTCTCCCACGTCCATTTTCTTTTTCTAAGTTTACCCCCTTATCCGTCTCTCTCCCCTTCTCTTCCCCTCTCAGTTCAGTTCAGAAGGCTTTATATTGGCGCCAGAAGCACTACATTGGCGTTGAAGCACGTGTAGAACCAAGTGAGAAAAAAACAACATACAGAAGTGACACACAATAAGATCCTATATAATCAATATGTGATGACCACATCCTATATAATCAATATGTGATGACCACATCCTATATAATCAATATGTGATGACCACATCCTATATAATCAATATGTGATGACCACATCCTATATAATCAATATGTGATGACCACATCCTATATAATCAATATGTGATGACCACATCCTATATAATCAATATGTGATGACCACATCCTATATAATCAATATGTGATGACCACATCCTATATAATCAATATGTGATGACCACATCCTATATAATCAATATGTGATGACCACATCCTATATAATCAATATGTGATGACCACATCCTATATAATCAATATGTACAGTAACCATTCATTAAGACAGGTCAGGTAATCAATATGTGATGACCACATCCTATATAATCAATATGTGATGACCACATCCTATATAATCAATATGTGATGACCACATCCTATATAATCAATATGTGATGACCACATCCTATATAATCAATATGTGATGACCACATCCTATATAATCAATATGTACAGTAACCATTCATTAAGACAGGTCAGGTAATCAATATGTGATGACCACATCCTATATAATCAATATGTGATGACCACATCCTATATAATCAATATGTGATGACCACATCCTATATAATCAATATGTGATGACCACATCCTATATAATCAATATGTGATGACCACATCCTATATAATCAATATGTGATGACCACATCCTATATAATCAATATGTACAGTAACCATTCATAAAGACAGGTCAGGTAATCAATATGTGATGACCACATCCTATATAATCAATATGTACAGTAACCATTCATAAAGACAGGTCAGGTAATCAACATGTACAGTAACCATTCACTAAGACAGGTCAGGTAATCAACATGTGATGACCACATCCTATATAATCAATATGTGATGACCACATCCTATATAATCAATATGTGATGACCACATCCTATATAATCAATATGTGATGACCACATCCTATATAATCAATATGTGATGACCACATCCTATATAATCAATATGTGATGACCACATCCTATATAATCAATATGTACAGTAACCATTCATTAAGACAGGTCAGGTAATCAATATGTGATGACCACATCCTATATAATCAATATGTGATGACCACATCCTATATAATCAATATGTGATGACCACATCCTATATAATCAATATGTGATGACCACATCCTATATAATCAATATGTGATGACCACATCCTATATAATCAATATGTACAGTAACCATTCATAAAGAGAGGTCAGGTAATCAATATGTGATGACCACATCCTATATAATCAATATGTACAGTAACCATTCATTAAGACAGGTCAGGTAATCAATATGTGATGACCACATCCTATATAATCAATATGTGATGACCACATCCTATATAATCAATATGTGATGACCACATCCTATATAATCAATATGTGATGACCACATCCTATATAATCAATATGTGATGACCACATCCTATATAATCAATATGTGATGACCACATCCTATATAATCAATATGTACAGTAACCATTCATAAAGACAGGTCAGGTAATCAATATGTGATGACCACATCCTATATAATCAATATGTACAGTAACCATTCATAAAGACAGGTCAGGTAATCAACATGTACAGTAACCATTCACTAAGACAGGTCAGGTAATCAACATGTGATGACCACATCCTATATAATCAATATGTGATGACCACATCCTATATAATCAATATGTGATGACCACATCCTATATAATCAATATGTGATGACCACATCCTATATAATCAATATGTGATGACCACATCCTATATAATCAATATGTGATGACCACATCCTATATAATCAATATGTACAGTAACCATTCATTAAGACAGGTCAGGTAATCAATATGTGATGACCACATCCTATATAATCAATATGTGATGACCACATCCTATATAATCAATATGTGATGACCACATCCTATATAATCAATATGTGATGACCACATCCTATATAATCAATATGTGATGACCACATCCTATATAATCAACATGTACAGTAACCATTCACTAAGACAGGTCAGGTAATCAACATGTACAGTAACCATTCATAAAGACAGGTCAGGTAATCAACATGTACAGTAACCATTCACTAAGACAGGTCAGGTAATCAACATGTACAGTAACCATTCATAAAGACAGGTCAGGTAATCAACATGTACAGTAACCATTCATAAAGACAGGTCAGGTAATCAACATGTACAGTAACCATTCACTAAGACAGGTCAGGTAATCTAATCAACATGTACAGTAACCATTCATGAAGACAGGTCAGGTAATCAACATGTACAGTAACCATTCATGAAGACAGGTCAGGTAATCTAATCAACATGTACAGTAACCATTCATGAAGACAGGTCAGGTAATCAACATGTACAGTAACCATTCACTAAGACAGGTCAGGTAATCTAATCAACATGTACAGTAACCATTCATAAAGACAGGTCAGGTAATCAACATGTACAGTAACCATTCATAAAGACAGGTCTGGTAATCAACATGTACAGTAACCATTCACTAAGACAGGTCAGGTAATCAACATGTACAGTAACCATTCATAAAGACAGGTCAGGTAATCAACATGTACAGTAACCATTCACTAAGACAGGTCAGGTAATCAACATGTACAGTAACCATTCACTAAGACAGGTCAGGTAATCAACATGTGATGACCACATCCTATATAATCAACATGTACAGTAACCATTCACTAAGACAGGTCAGGTAATCAACATGTACAGTAACCATTCACTAAGACAGGTCAGGTAATCTAATCAACATGTACAGTAACCATTCATAAAGACAGGTCAGGTAATCAACATGTACAGTAACCATTCATAAAGACAGGTCAGGTAATCAACATGTACAGTAACCATTCATGAAGACAGGTCAGGTAATCAACATGTACAGTAACCATTCACTAAGACAGGTCAGGTAATCAACATGTACAGTAACCATTCATGAAGACAGGTCAGGTAATCAACATGTACAGTAACCATTCATGAAGACAGGTCAGGTAATCAACATGTACAGTAACCATTCACTAAGACAGGTCAGGTAATCAACATGTACAGTAACCATTCATAAAGACAGGTCAGGTAATCAACATGTACAGTAACCATTCACTAAGACAGGTCAGGTAATCAACATGTACAGTAACCATTCATAAAGACAGGTCAGGTAATCAACATGTACAGTAACCATTCACTAAGACAGGTCAGGTAATCAACATGTACAGTAACCATTCATGAAGACAGGTCAGGTAATCAACATGTACAGTAACCATTCATGAAGACAGGTCAGGTAATCTAATCAACATGTACAGTAACCATTCACTAAGACAGGTCAGGTAATCAACATGTACAGTAACCATTCATGAAGACAGGTCAGGTAATCAACATGTACAGTAACCATTCACTAAGACAGGTCAGGTAATCTAATCAACATGTACAGTAACCATTCATAAAGACAGGTCAGGTAATCAACATGTACAGTAACCATTCATAAAGACAGGTCAGGTAATCAACATGTACAGTAACCATTCACTAAGACAGGTCAGGTAATCAACATGTACAGTAACCATTCACTAAGACAGGTCAGGTAATCTAATCAACATGTACAGTAACCATTCATGAAGACAGGTCAGGTAATCAACATGTACAGTAACCATTCACTAAGACAGGTCAGGTAATCAACATGTACAGTAACCATTCACTAAGACAGGTCAGGTAATCAACATGTACAGTAACCATTCATAAAGACAGGTCAGGTAATCAACATGTACAGTAACCATTCATAAAGACAGGTCAGGTAATCAACATGTACAGTAACCATTCACTAAGACAGGTCAGGTAATCTAATCAACATGTACAGTAACCATTCATGAAGACAGGTCAGGTAATCAACATGTACAGTAACCATTCATGAAGACAGGTCAGGTAATCTAATCAACATGTACAGTAACCATTCATGAAGACAGGTCAGGTAATCAACATGTACAGTAACCATTCACTAAGACAGGTCAGGTAATCTAATCAACATGTACAGTAACCATTCATAAAGACAGGTCAGGTAATCAACATGTACAGTAACCATTCATAAAGACAGGTCAGGTAATCAACATGTACAGTAACCATTCACTAAGACAGGTCAGGTAATCAACATGTACAGTAACCATTCATAAAGACAGGTCAGGTAATCAACATGTACAGTAACCATTCACTAAGACAGGTCAGGTAATCAACATGTACAGTAACCATTCACTAAGACAGGTCAGGTAATCAACATGTGATGACCACATCCTATATAATCAACATGTACAGTAACCATTCACTAAGACAGGTCAGGTAATCAACATGTACAGTAACCATTCACTAAGACAGGTCAGGTAATCTAATCAACATGTACAGTAACCATTCACTAAGACAGGTCAGGTAATCTAATCAACATGTACAGTAACCATTCATAAAGACAGGTCAGGTAATCAACATGTACAGTAACCATTCATAAAGACAGGTCAGGTAATCAACATGTACAGTAACCATTCATGAAGACAGGTCAGGTAATCAACATGTACAGTAACCATTCATAAAGACAGGTCAGGTAATCAACATGTACAGTAACCATTCACTAAGACAGGTCAGGTAATCTAATCAACATGTACAGTAACCATTCATGAAGACAGGTCAGGTAATCAACATGTACAGTAACCATTCATGAAGACAGGTCAGGTAATCTAATCAACATGTACAGTAACCATTCATGAAGACAGGTCAGGTAATCAACATGTACAGTAACCATTCACTAAGACAGGTCAGGTAATCTAATCAACATGTACAGTAACCATTCATAAAGACAGGTCAGGTAATCAACATGTACAGTAACCATTCATAAAGACAGGTCAGGTAATCAACATGTACAGTAACCATTCACTAAGACAGGTCAGGTAATCAACATGTACAGTAACCATTCATAAAGACAGGTCAGGTAATCAACATGTACAGTAACCATTCACTAAGACAGGTCAGGTAATCAACATGTACAGTAACCATTCACTAAGACAGGTCAGGTAATCAACATGTGATGACCACATCCTATATAATCAACATGTACAGTAACCATTCACTAAGACAGGTCAGGTAATCAACATGTACAGTAACCATTCACTAAGACAGGTCAGGTAATCTAATCAACATGTACAGTAACCATTCACTAAGACAGGTCAGGTAATCTAATCAACATGTACAGTAACCATTCATAAAGACAGGTCAGGTAATCAACATGTACAGTAACCATTCATAAAGACAGGTCAGGTAATCAACATGTACAGTAACCATTCATGAAGACAGGTCAGGTAATCAACATGTACAGTAACCATTCACTAAGACAGGTCAGGCAATCAACATGTACAGTAACCATTCATGAAGACAGGTCAGGTAATCAACATGTACAGTAACCATTCATGAAGACAGGTCAGGTAATCAACATGTACAGTAACCATTCACTAAGACAGGTCAGGTAATCAACATGTACAGTAACCATTCATAAAGACAGGTCAGGTAATCAACATGTACAGTAACCATTCACTAAGACAGGTCAGGTAATCAACATGTACAGTAACCATTCATAAAGACAGGTCAGGTAATCAACATGTACAGTAACCATTCACTAAGACAGGTCAGGTAATCAACATGTACAGTAACCATTCATGAAGACAGGTCAGGTAATCAACATGTACAGTAACCATTCATGAAGACAGGTCAGGTAATCAACATGTACAGTAACCATTCATGAAGACAGGTCAGGTAATCTAATCAACATGTACAGTAACCATTCACTAAGACAGGTCAGGTAATCAACATGTACAGTAACCATTCATGAAGACAGGTCAGGTAATCAACATGTACAGTAACCATTCACTAAGACAGGTCAGGTAATCAACATGTACAGTAACCATTCACTAAGACAGGTCAGGTAATCTAATCAACATGTACAGTAACCATTCATAAAGACAGGTCAGGTAATCAACATGTACAGTAACCATTCATAAAGACAGGTCAGGTAATCAACATGTACAGTAACCATTCACTAAGACAGGTCAGGTAATCAACATGTACAGTAACCATTCACTAAGACAGGTCAGGTAATCTAATCAACATGTACAGTAACCATTCATGAAGACAGGTCAGGTAATCAACATGTACAGTAACCATTCACTAAGACAGGTCAGGTAATCAACATGTACAGTAACCATTCACTAAGACAGGTCAGGTAATCAACATGTACAGTAACCATTCATAAAGACAGGTCAGGTAATCAACATGTACAGTAACCATTCATAAAGACAGTAACCATTCATAAAGACAGGTCAGGTAATCAACATGTACAGTAACCATTCACTAAGACAGGTCAGGTAATCTAATCAACATGTACAGTAACCATTCATGAAGACAGGTCAGGTAATCAACATGTACAGTAACCATTCACTAAGACAGGTCAGGTAATCTAATCAACATGTACAGTAACCATTCATAAAGACAGACCTGAGTCTGCACAACTCTGCCAGGACCTAGGATCAAGAGAGACGCTCAAGTGTTTTAGTACTATATCTCTTGACACAATGATGAAAATAATCATGGCCTCTAAACCTTCAAGCTGCATACTGGACCCTATTCCAACTAAACTACTGAAAGAGCTGCTTCCTGTGCTTGGCCCTCCTATGTTGAACATAATAAACGGCTCTCTATCCACCGGATGTGTACCAAACTCACTAAAAGTGGCAGTAATAAAGCCTCTCTTGAAAAAGCCAAACCTTGACCCAGAAAATATAAAAAACTATCGGCCTATATTGCATCTTCCATTCCTCTCAAAAATTTTAGAAAAAGCTGTTGCGCAGCAACTCACTGCCTTCCTGAAGACAAACAATGTATACGAAATGCTTCAGTCTGGTTTTAGACCCCATCATAGCACTGAGACGGCACTTGTGAAGGTGGTAAATGACATTTTAATGGCATCGGACTGAGGCTCTGCATCTGTCCTCGTGCTCCTAGACCCTAGTACTGCTTTTGATACCATTGATCACCACATTCTTTTGGAGAGATTGGAAACCCAAATCGGTCTACACGGACAAGTTCTGGCCTGGTTTAGATCTTATCTGTCGGAAAGATATCAGTTTGTCTCTGTGAATGGTTTGTCCTCTGACAAATCAACTGTAAATTTCGGTGTTCCTCAAGGTTCCGTTTTAGGACCACTATTGTTTTCACTATATATTTGACCTCTTGGGGATGTTATTCGAAAACATAATGTTAACTTTCACTGCTATGCGGATGACACACAGCTGTACATTTCAATGAAACATGGTGAAGCCCCAAAATTGCCCTAGGACAGGAGAAGTACTCCAGATATAACAAACTGACCCTAGCCCCCCGACACATAAACTACTGCAGCATAAATACTGGAGGCTGAGACAGGAGGGGTCAGGAGACACTGTGGCCCCATCCGAGGACACCCCTCGGTGTAGCCCACAAAGATCTCCGCCATGGCACAACCCAAGGGGGGGCGCCAACCCAGACAGG
Source organism: Oncorhynchus nerka (assembly GCF_034236695.1). Taxonomy (NCBI): domain Eukaryota; kingdom Metazoa; phylum Chordata; class Actinopteri; order Salmoniformes; family Salmonidae; genus Oncorhynchus; species Oncorhynchus nerka. The sequence goes on along the minus strand of NC_088407.1, from coordinate 1,451,809 downwards.
ATGACCACATCCTATATAATCAACATGTACAGTAACCATTCATAAAGACAGGTCAGGTAATCTAATCAACATGTACAGTAACCATTCACTAAGACAGGTCAGGTAATCAACATGTACAGTAACCATTCATAAAGACAGATCAGGTAATCAAATCAAAACAAAACAACAAAATAACAATGTGGAGGCTATATACAGGGGGTACCGGTACAGAGTCAATGTGGAGGTTATATACAGGGGGTACCGGTACAGAGTCAATGTGGAGGCTATATACAGGGGGTACCGGTACAGAGTCAATGTGGAGGCTATATACAGGGGGTACTGGTACAGAGTCAATGTGGATACTATATACAGGGGGTACTGGTACAGAGTCAATGTGGAGGCTATATACAGGGGGTACTGGTACAGAGTCAATGTGGAGGCTATATACAGGGGGTACTGGTACAGAGTCAATGTGGAGGCTATATACAGGGGTACCGGTACAGAGTCAATGTGGAGGCTATATACAGGGGGTACCGGTACAGAGTCAATGTGGAGGCTATATACAGGGGTACTGGTACAGAGTCAATGTGGAGGCTATATACAGGGGGTACCGGTACAGAGTCAATGTGGAGGCTATATACAGGGGTACCGGTACAGAGTCAATGTGGAGGCTATATACAGGGGTACTGGTACAGAGTCAATGTGGAGGCTATATACAGGGGTACTGGTACAGAGTCAATGTGGATACTATATACAGGGGGTACTGGTACAGAGTCAATGTGGAGGCTATATACAGGGGGTACTGGTACAGAGTCAATGTGGAGGCTATATACAGGGGGTACTGGTACAGAGTCAATGTGGAGGCTATATACAGGGGGTACTGGTACAGAGTCAATGTGGAGGCTATATACAGGGGGTACCGGTACAGAGTCAATGTGGAGGTTATATACAGGGTGTACCGGTACAGAGTCAATGTGGAGACTATATACAGGGTATTATGGTACAGAGTCAATGTGGAGGCTATATACAGGGGGTACTGGTACAGAGTCAATGTGGAGGCTATATACAGGGGGTACTGGTACAGAGTCAATGTGGAGGCTATATACAGGGGGTACCGGTACAGAGTCAATGTGGAGGTTATATACAGGGGGTACTGGTACAGAGTCAATGTGGAGACTATATACAGGGGGTACCGGTACAGAGTCAATGTGGAGGTTATATACAGGGTGTACCGGTACAGAGTAAATGTGGAGACTATATACAGGGTATTATGGTACAGAGTCAATGTGGAGGCTATATACAGGGGGTACTGGTACAGAGTCAATGTGGAGGCTATATACAGGGGGTACTGGTACAGAGTCAATGTGGATACTATATACAGGGGGTACTGGTACAGAGTCAATGTGGAGGCTATATACAGGGGGTACTGGTACAGAGTCAATGTGGAGGCTATATACAGGGGTACTGGTACAGAGTCAATGTGGAGGCTATATACAGGGGTACTGGTACAGAGTCAATGTGGAGGCTATATACAGGGGGTACCGGTACAGAGTCAATGTGGAGGTTATATACAGGGGTACTGGTACAGAGTCAATGTGGAGACTATATACAGGGGTACCGGTACAGAGTCAATGTGGAGGTTATATACAGGGTGTACCGGTACAGAGTAAATGTGGAGACTATATACAGGGTATTATGGTACAGAGTCAATGTGGAGGCTATATACAGGGGGTACTGGTACAGAGTCAATGTGGAGGCTATATACAGGGGGTACTGGTACAGAGTCAATGTGGAGGCTATATACAGGGGGTACCGGTACAGAGTCAATGTGGAGGTTATATACAGGGTGTACCGGTACAGAGTAAATGTGGAGACTATATACAGGGTATTATGGTACAGAGTCAATGTGGAGGCTATATACAGGAGGTACTGGTACAGAGTCAATGTGGAGGCTATATACAGGGGGTACTGGTACAGAGTCAATGTGGAGACTATATACAGGGGGTACCGGTACAGAGTCAATGTGGAGACTATATACAGGGGGTACCGGTACAGAGTCAATGTGGAGGCTATATACAGGGGGTACCGGTACAGAGTCAATGTGGAGGCTATATACAGGGGGTACCGGTACTGAGCTCTCAACCTGCTCCACTACAGCTCCGTCAATGAGAATGGGGGCGTGTTCGGTCCTCCTTTTCCTGTAGTTCACAATCATCTCCTTTGTCTTGATCACATTGAGGGAGAGGTTGTTATCCTGGCACCACCCGGCCAGGTCTCTGACCTCCTCCCTATAGGCTGTCTCGTCGTTGTTGGGGATCAGGCCCTACCACCAGGTCTCTGACCACCTTCCTATAGGCCGTCTCGTCGTTGTTGGCGATCAGGCCCTACCACCAGGTCTCTGACCACCTTCCTATAGGCCGTCTCGTCGTTGTTGGCGATCAGGCCCTACCACCAGGTCTCTGACCACCTTCCTATAGGCCGTCTCGTCGTTGTTGGCGATCAGGCCCTACCACCAGGTCTCTGACCACCTTCCTATAGGCCGTCTCGTCGTTGTTGGCGATCAGGCCCTACCACCAGGTCTCTGACCACCTTCCTATAGGCCGTCTCGTCGTTGTTGGCGATCAGGCCCTACCACCAGGTCTCTGACCACCCTCCTATAGGCCGTCTCGTCGTTGTTGGTGATCAGGCCTACCACTGTTGCGTTGTCTGAAAACGTAATGATCTCGTGCCTGGCCATGCAGTCGTGGGTGAACAGGGAGTACAGGAGGGGACTGAGCACGCACCCCTGAGGGGTTCCCGTGTTGAGGATCAGCATGGCAGATGTGTTGGTATCTACCCTTGGGGGCGGCCCCTCAGGAAGTCCAGATTCAGGGGAGGTGTTTCGTTCCAGGATCCTTAGTTTAGTGATGAGCTTTGAGGGCACTATGGCAAATTTAATGATGGTGTTGGAGTGAACAGGGAGTACAGGAGGGGGCTGAGCACTCACCCCTGAGGGGCGCCTGTGTTGAGGATCAGCGTGGCAGATGTGTTGTTACCTAGTCTTATCACCTGGGGGTGGCCCGTCAGGAAGTCCAAGATCCAGTTGCAGAGGGAGGTGTTTAGTCCCAGGGTCCTTAGCTTATTGATGAGCTTTGAGTGCACCATGGTGTTGAACGCTGAGCTGTAGTCAATGAATAGCATTCTCACATAGGTTTTCCTTTTGTCCAGGTGGGAAAGGGCAGTGTGGAGTGCAATAGAGATTGAATCATCTGTCGATCTGTTGGGGCGCTATGCAAATTGGAGTGGGTCTTGGGTTTCTGGGATAATGGTGTTGATGTGAGCCATTACCAGCCTTTCAAAGCACTTCATGGCTACAGAAGTGAGTGCTACCGGTCAGTGGTCATTTAGGCAGGTTACCTTTGTGTTCTTGGGCACAGGGACTATAATGGTCTGCTTGAAACATGTTGGTATTACAGACTCGGACAGGGAGAGGTTGAAAATATCAGTGAAGACACTTGCCAGTTGGTCCGCGCATGCTTTGAGTATCCTGGTAATGAGTCTGGCTTCGCGACTTTGTGAATGTTGACCTGTTTAATCTAGCGGGACACAAGCCGACAGCATCCGGTGAATTTGGTGGGCGCACAATTAAAATAAATCACCATAATTTGCAAATAAATTCATTAAAAGACCTACAATGTGATTTTCTGGATTTTTTTTCTCATTTCGTCTGTCATAGTTGAAGTGTACCTATGATGAAAATTACAGGCCTCTCTCATCTTTTTAAGTTGGGGAACTTGCACAATTGGTGGCTGACTAAATACTTTTTTGCCCCACTTGTAGAAAACATAAAACAAAACATAGAATGCCCACCCCAACTCACGCCTTGACCAAACCAAAATAGAGACATAAAAAGGATCTCTAAGGTCTGGGCGTGACACAATTGCACTAAGTCCCTCTTTGTAGCACCTGATCACATGACTGAACAGTAGTCCAGGTGAGATGAAACTAGGACCTGTAGGACCTGCCTTGTTGATAGTGTTGTTAAGAAGGTAGAAACTAGGACCTGTAGGACCTGCCTTGTTGATAGTGCTGTTAAGAAGGTAGAAACTAGGGCCTGTAGGACCTGCCTTGTTGATAGTGTTGTTAAGAAGGTAGAAACTAGGGCCTGTAGGACCTGCCTTGTTGATAGTGCTGTTAAGAAGGTAGAAACTAGGGCCTGTAGGACCTGCCTTGTTGATAGTGCTGTTAAGAAGGTAGAAACTAGGGCCTGTAGGACCTGCCTTGTTGATAGTGCTGTTAAGAAGGTAGAAACTAGGACCTGTAGGACCTGCCTTGTTGATAGTGTTGTTAAGAAGCAGAACTTTATTATGGACAGACTTCTCACCATCTTAACTATCAATATGTTTTGACCAAGACACCTCAACTTGCTCAATTCCCACATTATTTATTAAAAGATTGAGTTGAGGTTTAGTGTTTGGGACAAAACTGTAGTTACTGTACTGTACTACTGTAACTACAGTAACTACTGTAACTACTGTAACTACTGTAACTACTGTAACTACTGTAACTAATGTAACTACTGTACTACTGTAACTACTGTAACTAATGTAACTACTGTACTACTGTAACTACTGTACTACTGTAACTACTGTAACTAATGTAACTACTGTAACTATTGTAACTACTGTAACTACTGTAACTAATGTAACTACTGTACTACTGTAACTAATGTAACTACTGTAACTACTGTAATTACTGTAACTAATGTAACTACTGTTATTACTGTAATTACTGTAACTAATGTAACTACTGTAATTTAAAACTGTTTTAGTATACTGCCATTTCATGTTTCAGAATCCGAGGGCAGTCCATGGTATTTAGGTTGGGGGAAAAAGTCTATAGAAAACCTTGTTGAACTCAAACCTTCTGCTGACAGGTCCACGATAATTGTTTTCTAGGTCAGAAACTGACACAGCCCTTTCCCAGATACAGCATTAATTATTGCTACAGATTAAAACATTCTGCCAACACAGTAAATAGACCGGTAGTTTAATATATTTGACAGGAAGGCTACTGTATTGCTGTGCGATAGGAGCTACGTCACTGCCTGCTTAATCTCACCTATACCAAGGCAGGACATAGAAACCCCAATAATCTATTGATAAACATATTGAACACCAATTCATCTTTTGTTCCAATAGTTACAAATTATACCGTAAATAAAGGGCGTTGTTGAATTTGTCACCATAAAAGGTGAATGGAGGCGTTTTCTACTGTAATACTGTTCACTACTGCACAGTTTAGTATTTATAACCGCAAAACACGTGCACGTATTAGGTACTTTTCAGAAATGGCGCAAGCAGACATTGTGTGAAATTTACTCAACTGTTACAAATTTGACCCAGATCATTTGTGCCTCCAAATGGCACATTATTGCCGTACTACCGGAGGTGGTGGCCACCTGATACCCTCTTTTATTTCGGACTGAAAGTTCCGAAGTTATTGTCCCCCAACAATGACATCTGGGAGGGGACTACTGATCTGGGAAACTTGGTGAATGGTAACTCTGGCATGTACAACTGAAACTGAGTGGCCCAAGACTAGCTATAGTCACATTTAAATGTGTTAACTATGTCTGTTACTACTACTACTGGAGCTAACTAATGACTGGTTATATATATATGACAGGAGCTATAGTCAACTGACTGGTTATATACTAGACAGGAGCTATAGTCATTGACTGGTAACTAATGTAACTACTATAACATAATGTAACTACTGTATATAATGACAAGCTATAGTCATAATGATAGGTCTGGTTATATATATATAGACAACTATAGTCAACTGACTGTTATATACTGTAACTACTATAGTCATAATTACTGTAACTAATGTAACTACTGTATAATACTGTAACTAATAGTAAGCTATAGTCATAATGACTACTGGTAATTACTGTAACTAATGTAACTACTGTAACTAATGTAACTACTGTAACTATAGTCAAATGACTGGTAACTAATGTAACTAGCTATAGTAACTACTGGTTACTATATAACTAACAGGAGCTATAATAATGTAACTCTGTAACTACTGTAACATAATGATAACTCTGGTTATACTGTAACTACTGTAACTACTGTAACTAATGTAATTACTGTAACTAATGTAACTACTGTAACTAATGTAACTACTGTTATTATAATTACTGGAGCTAATAGTAAATGACTGTAATTTAAAACTGTTTTAGTCATAATGACCATTTCATGTTTAGAATCAGGGCAGTCCATGGTATTTAGGTTGACAGGGCTAAAAATGTCTATAGAAAACCTTAGTTGAACTCAAACCTTCTGCTGACAGGAGCTATAGTCATAATGACTGGTTTTATAGGTCAGAAACTGGAGCTATAGCCCTTTCCCAATGATACAGCATTAATTATTGCTACAGTTAAAACATTCTGCCAACACAGTAAATAGACCGGTAGTTTAATATATTTGACAGGAAGGCATAATGTATCTGGTTATATATATAGCGATAGGAGCGCGACGTCACTGCCAGGAGCTATAGTCATAATGATAGGTCTGGTTAATCTCAGAGCCTAGTCATAAGATAGGTCTGGTTAGGACATAGAAACCCCATAATCTATTGATAAACATATTGAACAGCTATTCATCTTTTGGCCTAATTATATATAGTTACAAATTATACCGTAAATAAAGGGCGTTGTTGAATTTGTCACCATAAAAGGTGAATGGAGGCGTTTTATAGGACAGGAGTTTTAATGCTCGTTCACACGACAGCGCACAGTTTAGGATTTATAACCGCAAAACACGTGCACGTATAATAGGTACTTTTCAGAAATGGCGCAAGTCAGACATTGTGTGAAATTTACTCAGGAGCTTAGTCATAATGATGAGGTCTGGTTATATCATTTAGACAGGAGCTATAGTCAAATGATAGGTCACATTATTGCCGCACCCTACCGGAGCTATGGCCATAATGATACCCTCTTATTATTTCAGGAGCTAGAAATGACTCCGTTATATATATATAGTCCCCCTAACAATGACATCTGGGAGGGGACTAGTCATAATCTGGGAAACTTGGGTGAATGGTGCGTCTGGCATTTACAAGACAGAACATAATGACTGGTTATAAGACAGGAGCTATAGTCATTCATTTAAATGTGTTAGTTACATGTCTGTTACAGTTATAATGTCTGGTTATATATATATAGACAGGAGCTATAGTCATAATGACTGGTTATATATATATAGACAGGAGCTATAGTCATAATGACTGGTTATATATATATAGACAGGAGCTATAGTCATAATGACTGGTTATATATATATAGACAGGAGCTATAGTCATAATGATAGGTCTGGTTATATATATAGACAGGAGCTATAGTCATAATGATAGGTCTGGTTATATATATATAGACAGGAGCTATAGTCATAATGATAGGTCTGGTTATATATATATAGACAGGAGCTATAGTCATAATGACTGGTTATATATATATAGACAGGAGCTATAGTCATAATGATGACTGGTTATATATATAGTCATAATGACTGGTTATATATATATATAGGGAGCTATAGTCATAATGACTGGTTATATATATATAGACAGGAGCTATAGTCAGTCATAATGATAGGTCTGGTTATATTATAGTCATAATGATAGGTCTAGTTATATATATATAGACAGGAGCTATAGTCATAATGACTGGTTATATATATATAGACAGGAGCTATAGTCATAATGATAGGTCTGGTTATATATATATAGACAGGAGCTATAGTCATAATGATAGGTCTGGTTATATATATATAGTCATAATGATAGGTCTGGTTATATATATATAGACAGGAGCTATAGTCATAATGATAGGTCTAATGGGTTATATATATATAGACAGGAGCTATAGTCATAATGATAGACAGTCTGGTTATATATATATAGACAGGAGCTATAGTCATAATGACTGGTTATATATATATAGACAGGAGCTATAGTCATAATGACTGGTTATATATATATAGACAGGAGCTATAGTCATAATGACTGGTTATATATATATAGACAGGAGCTATAGTCATAATGACTGGTTATATATATATAGACAGGAGCTATAGTCATAATGATAGGTCTGGTTATATATATATAGACAGGAGCTATAGTCATAATGACTGGTTATATATATATAGACAGGAGCTATAGTCATAATGATAGGTCTGGTTATATATATATAGACAGGAGCTATAGTCATAATGATAGGTCTGGTTATATATATAGTCATAATGATAGGTCTGGTTATATATATATAGACAGGAGCTATAGTCATAATGATAGGTCTGGTTATATATATATAGACAGGAGCTATAGTCATAATGATAGGTCTGGTTATATATATATAGACAGGAGCTATAGTCATAATGACTGGTTATATATATATAGACAGGAGCTATAGTCATAATGATAGGTCTGGTTATATATATATAGACAGGAGCTATAGTCATAATGATAGGTCTAGTTATATATATATAGACAGGAGCTATAGTCATAATGATAGGTCTGGTTATATATATATAGACAGGAGCTATAGTCATAATGATAGGTCTGGTTATATATATATAGACAGGAGCTATAGTCATAATGACTGGTTATATATATATAGACAGGAGCTATAGTCATAATGACTGGTTATATATATATAGACAGGAGCTATAGTCATAATGATAGGTCTGGTTATATATATATAGACAGGAGCTATAGTCATAATGACTGGTTATATATATATAGACAGGAGCTATAGTCATAATGATAGGTCTGGTTATATATATATAGACAGGAGCTATAGTCATAATGATAGGTCTGGTTATATATATATATAGACAGGAGCTATAGTCATAATGACTGGTTATATATATATAGACAGGAGCTATAGTCATAATGACTGGTTATATATATATAGACAGGAGCTATAGTCATAATGACTGGTTATATATATAGACAGGAGCTATAGTCATAATGACTGGTTATATATATATAGACAGGAGCTATAGTCATAATGACTGGTTATATATATATAGACAGGAGCTATAGTCATAATGACTGGTTATATATATATAGACAGGAGCTATAGTCATAATGACTGGTTATATATATATAGACAGGAGCTATAGTCATAATGACTGGTTATATATATATAGACAGGAGCTATAGTCATAATGACTGGTTATATATATATAGACAGGAGCTATAGTCATAATGACTGGTTATATATATATAGACAGGAGCTATAGTCATAATGATAGGTCTGGTTATATATATATAGACAGGAGCTATAGTCATAATGATAGGTCTGGTTATATATATATAGACAGGAGCTATAGTCATAATGATAGGTCTGGTTATATATATATAGACAGGAGCTATAGTCATAATGATAGGTCTGGTTATATATATAGTCATAATGATAGGTCTGGTTATATATATATAGACAGGAGCTATAGTCATAATGACTGGTTATATATATATAGACAGGAGCTATAGTCATAATGATAGGTCTGGTTATATATATAGTCATAATGATAGGTCTGGTTATATATATATATAGACAGGAGCTATAGTCATAATGACTGGTTATATATATAGTCATAATGATAGGTCTGGTTATATATATAGTCATAATGATAGGTCTGGTTATATATATAGTCATAATGATAGGTCTAGTTATATATATATAGACAGGAGCTATAGTCATAATGATAGGTCTGGTTATATATATATAGACAGGAGCTATAGTCATAATGATAGGTCTAGTTATATATATATAGACAGGAGCTATAGTCATAATGATAGGTCTGGTTATATATATATAGACAGGAGCTATAGTCATAATGTCTGGTTATATATATATAGACAGGAGCTATAGTCATAATGACTGGTTATATATATATAGACAGGAGCTATAGTCATAATGACTGGTTATATATATATAGACAGGAGCTATAGTCATAATGACTGGTTATATATATATAGACAGGAGCTATAGTCATAATGACTGGTTATATATATATAGACAGGAGCTATAGTCATAATGACTGGTTATATATATATAGACAGGAGCTATAGTCATAATGATAGGTCTGGTTATATATATATAGACAGGAGCTATAGTCATAATGACTGGTTATATATATATAGACAGGAGCTATAGTCATAATGATAGGTCTGGTTATATATATATAGACAGGAGCTATAGTCATAATGATAGGTCTGGTTATATATATATAGACAGGAGCTATAGTCATAATGTCTGGTTATATATATATAGACAGGAGCTATAGTCATAATGACTGGTTATATATATATAGACAGGAGCTATAGTCATAATGATAGGTCTGGTTATATATATATAGACAGGAGCTATAGTCATAATGATAGGTCTGGTTATATATATATAGACAGGAGCTATAGTCATAATGATAGGTCTGGTTATATATATATAGACAGGAGCTATAGTCATAATGATAGGTCTGGTTATATATATATATAGACAGGAGCTATAGTCATAATGACTGGTTATATATATATAGACAGGAGCTATAGTCATAATGATAGGTCTGGTTATATATATATATATATATAGACAGGAGCTATAGTCATAATGACTAGGTCTGTTATATATATATAGACAGGAGCTATAGTCATAATGACTGGTTATATATATATAGACAGGAGCTATAGTCATAATGACTGGTTATATATATATAGACAGGAGCTATAGTCATAATGATAGGTCTGGTTATATATATATAGACAGGAGCTATAGTCATAATGACTGGTTATATATATATAGACAGGAGCTATAGTCATAATGTCTGGTTATATATATATAGACAGGAGCTATAGTCATTCATTTAAATGTGTTAGTTACATGCAATATCTCAACATGTTTACAGTATTATTGGTCTATAAGGAAGGAAATCATTATAACCAGGCCTATCATTATAACCAGACCTATCATTATAGCAAGACCTATCATTATCGTTATAACCAGACCTGTCATTATCATTATAACCAGACCTATCATTATCATCATAACCAGGCCTATCATTGTCATTATAACCAGACCTATCATTATCACCATAACCAGGCCTATCATTGTCATTATAACCAGACCTATCGTTATCATCATAACCAGGCCTATCATTATCATTATAACCATACCTATCGTTATCATTATAGCCAGACCTGTCATTATCATTATAACCAGACCTATCATTAGCATCATAACCAGGCCTATCAATATCATTATAACCAGACCTATCATTATCATTATAACCAGACCTGTCATTATCATTATAACCAGACCTATCATTATCATTATAACCAGACCTATCATTATCATTATAGCCAGACCTATCATTATCGTTATAGCCAGACCTATCATCATAACCAGACCTGTCATTATCATTATAACCAGACCTATCATTATCGTTATAGCCAGACCTATCATTATCATTATAGCCAGACCAAATCATTATCATTATAACCAGACCTATCGTTATAGCCAGACCTATCATCATAACCAGACCTATCATTATCATTATAGCCAGACCAAATCATTATCATTATAACCAGACCTATCATTATCATTATAGCCAGACCTATCATCATAACCAGACATATCATTATCATTATAGCCAGACCAAATCATTATCATTATAACCAGACCTATCATTATCGTTATAGCCAGACCTATCATTATCATTATAGCCAGACCAAATCATTATCATTATAACCAGACCTATCATCATAACCAGACCTATCATTATCCTTATAGCCAGACCAACTCATTATCATTATAACCAGACCTATCATTATCATTATAGCCAGACCTATCATTATCGTTATAGCCAGACCTATCATCATAACCAGACATATCATTATCATTATAACCAGACCTATCATCATAACCAGACCTATCATTATCATTATAGCCAGACCTATCATTATCATTATAGCCAGACCTATCATCATAACCAGACATATCATTATCATTATAACCAGACCAAATCATTATCATTATAACCAGACCTATCATTATCATTATAGCCAGACCTATCATCATAACCAGACCTATCATTATCGATATAACCAGACCTATCATTATCGATATAACCAGACCTATCATTATCGATATAGCCAGACCTATCATTATCATTATAACCAGACCAAATCATTATCATTATAACCAGACCTGTCATTATCATTATAACCAGACCTATCATTATCGTTATAACCAGACCTATCATTATCACCATAACCAGACCTATCATTATCGTTATAACCAGACCTGTCATTATCATAGAGCTCTATTACATAGAGTAGTTCCTGTTATATAGAATAGAGAAGAGGTCTATTACATAGAGTAGTTCCTGTTATATAGAATAGAGAAGAGGTCTATTACATAGAGTAGTTCCTGTTATATAGAATAGAGTAGAGGTCTATTACATAGAGTAGTTCCTGTTATATAGAATAGAGTAGAGGTCTATTACATAGAGTAGTTCCTGTTATATAGAATAGAGTAGAGGTATATTACATAGAGTAGTTCCTGTTAGAGGTCTATTACATAGAGTAGTTCCTGTTATATAGAATAGAGTAGAGGTCTATTACATAGAGTAGTTCCTGTTATATAGAATAGAGTAGAGGTCTATTACATAGAGTAGTTCCTGTTATATAGAATAGAGTAGAGGTCTATTACATAGAGTAGTTCCTGTTATATAGAATAGAGTAGAGATCTATTACATAGAGTAGTTCCTGTTATATAGAATAGAGTAGAGGTCTATTACATAGAGTAGTTCCTGTTATATAGAATAGAGTAAAGGTATATTACATAGAGTAGTTCCTGTTAGAGTAGAGGTCTATTACATAGAGTAGTTCCTGTTAGAGTAGAGGTCTATTACATAGAGTAGTTCCTGTTATATAGAATAGAGTAGAGGTCTATTACATAGAGTAGTTCCTGTTAGAGAAGAGGTCTATTACATAGAGTAGTTCCTGTTATATAGAATAGAGGTCTATTACATAGAGTAGTTCCTGTTATATAGAATAGAGTAGAGGTCTATTACATAGAGTAGTTCCTGTTAGAGTAGAGGTCTATTACATAGAGTAGTTCCTGTTAGAGTAGAGGTCTATTACATAGAGTAGTTCCTGTTATATAGAATAGAGTAGAGGTCTATTACATAGAGTAGTTCCTGTTAGAGAAGAGGTCTATTACATAGAGTAGTTCCTGTTATATAGAATAGAGGTCTATTACATAGAGTAGTTCCTGTTATATAGAATAGAGTAGAGGTCTATTACATAGAGTAGTTCCTGTTAGAGTAGAGGTCTATTACATAGAGTAGTTCCTGTTAGAGTAGAGGTCTATTACATAGAGTAGTTCCTGTTATATAGAATAGAGTAGAGGTCTATTACATAGAGTAGTTCCTGTTATATAGAATAGAGTAGAGGTCTATTACATAGAGTAGTTCCTGATATATAGAATAGAGTAGAGGTCTATTACATAGAGTAGTTCCTGTTATATAGAATAGAGTAGAGGTCTATTACATAGAGTAGTTCCTGATATATAGAATAGAGTAGAGGTCTATTACATAGAGTAGTTCCTGTTATATAGAATAGAGTAGAGGTCTATTACATAGAGTAGTTCCTGTTAGAGTAGAGGTCTATTACATAGAGTAGTTCCTGTTAGAGTAGAGGTCTATTACATAGAGTAGTTCCTGTTAGAGTAGAGGTCTATTACATAGAGTAGTTCCTGTTATATAGAATAGAGTAGAGGTCTACATAGATGAGTTCCTGTTAGAGTAGAGGTCTATTACATAGAGTAGTTCCTGTTAGAGTAGAGGTCTATTACATAGAGTAGTTCCTGTTAGAGTAGAGGTCTATTACATAGAGTAGTTCCTGTTATATAGAATAGAGTAGGGGTCTATTACATAGAGTAGTTCCTGTTAGAGTAGAGGTATATTACATAGAGTAGTTCCTGTTAGAGTAGAGGTCTATTACATAGAGTAGTTCCTGTTATATAGAATAGAGTAGAGGTCTACATAGAGTAGTTCCTGTTAGAGTAGAGGTCTATTACATAGAGTAGTTCCTGTTATATAGAATAGAGTAGGGGTCTATTACATAGAGTAGTTCCTGTTAGAGTAGAGGTCTATTACATAGAGTAGTTCCTGTTAGAGTAGAGGTCTATTACATAGAGTAGTTCCTGTTATATAGAATAGAGTAGGGGTCTATTACATAGAGTAGTTCCTGTTAGAGTAGAGGTCTATTACATAGAGTAGTTCCTGTTAGAGTAGAGGTCTATTACATAGAGTAGTTCCTGTTAGAGTAGAGGTCTATTACATAGAGTAGTTCCTGTTAGAGTAGAGGTCTATTACATAGAGTAGTTCCTGTTAGAGTAGAGGTCTATTACATAGAGTAGTTCCTGTTAGAGTAGAGGTCTATTACATAGAGTAGTTCCTGTTAGAGTAGAGGTCTATTACATAGAGTAGTTCCTGTTAGAGTAGAGGTCTATTACATAGAGTAGTTCCTGTTAGAGTAGAGGTCTATTACATAGAGTAGTTCCTGTTAGAGTAGAGGTCTATTACATAGAGTAGTTCCTGTTAGAGTAGAGGTCTATTACATAGAGTAGTTCCTGTTAGAGTAGAGGTCTATTACATAGAGTAGTTCCTGTTAGAGTAGAGGTCTATTACATAGAGTAGTTCCTGTTAGAGTAGAGGTCTATTACATAGAGTAGTTCCTGTTAGAGTAGAGGTCTATTACATAGAGTAGTTCCTGTTATATGGGATATTGTGAGAATGATAGCTAATAAAGTCACAGAACTGAACAACAGGTAGACCTCTTGCCTAAAGTATATCCTCCTGTTAGTGATTTTATTTTTTAGAGAAATAGTTGATAATATCCAACAACAGGCCTAATGCATGAAGCAGTGTCAGTACTTAGCTTTAAATAAAAGTATTAGTTAGCCCAGGTCTGGTCCCTCCTGCTGCACAGAAGAGCTGAGGACCAATGATCCCTCTAAACTGTGCAGTAGCCCTGCGGAAATATCAGCCCACAGAGAGAATCACAATACTGAACTTCACTCAACTATCTAGATCAGTGGTCACCAACCGGTGGATAGCGATATAGCCTACCTCAAATGTTGAAATGTGTATATTTTTTAAATGGCTGGGAACAACAATGTATTGGCAGGGCAATTCAAACAAAGCCAATATGTGGTGAATATGTATTGGGCCTATAGGTTACTGGACAAACCTCATTGCTACAGAACTGTTTCTAATTGGTTGATGCTGCAAAGGATTACTTTAAAAATAATCATGTTTAAAAACTATCGGAGCGGTAGATCTCGGCTTGCATTTTGACTCAAAGTGATCTTGACTCAGAAAAGGTTGGTGATCACTGTTTTAGAGTTTCCCTGTTAACACCATCAACGTTTCCCTTTACTGTGGCAATTGTAATCAAATCAGCGCAATATTAACCACTTTTATATGCAACATAGCAAAACAAAACGAACTATGCAGGAGATTTAGTTGTAGGCACAACGGCATCGGAGTAGGATTGTATTGCGTTGACTTTGTTTACGGTATGAGCGGTTGAGTAGATGCGCTTGTTTTGAGATCAAAACGAAAGCTGCATGTAGCCACATGTTGACATTTTGTTCATATCCTTTGCTAGTGAGATATTTGTTGGCCCAGTCATAGATAATTTGTAGTCGACAATCGGGGAGTGATTGCTTCCTACAAGAGCACAAAACGAGTACATTTCTAGACATGTTAGAAAAATGAGTCAGGTAAAAGAGATTTTGTTTTTGTCTTAAAGGGGCAGTGTTGTATTTTGAGGTCGGCGTAAGCTAAGTAGCCAATAGGCAGAGGGTAGCAGAGGGCTGGGCGATACGGCCAAAATATCATATCATGGTATTTTTCACATTTTGGACGATATTTGACGGTATTAGATGTTTTTGATTAATAAAAGTTCAACATTTGCTTTGTGAGTAGTATGTGACCCGAGGGGGGGCAACACATATATTCTCAATGATTTCCGTGGGTCTTTCTCCATTCTGATTGGTTTACACGTTTCAAATCAACTTCAACCTACATTAAGTTCCTGCGTTTCCTGCACTCGTTTGAAGATCATTTCCCCACACTGCCACGATACGGGCTAAAATACTAGGCCTTATTTTTAACCAAATGTTGCAATTGCGATTTAGATCAAAACTCTTTGGTGAACTTTTGGAATCATGGAAATATAATGTTTATTCTAATTCTATAGTTAGAATATAATAGTTTATAAATATAATGTTTATTCTAATTCTATAGTTAGAATATAATAGTTTATAAATATAATGTTTATTCTAATTCTATAGTTAGAATATAATAGTTTATAAATATAATGTTTATTCTAATTCTATAGTTATAATATAATAGTTTATAAATATAATGTTTATTCTAATTCTATAGTTATAATATAATAGTTTATAAATATAATGTTTATTCTAATTCTATAGTTAGAATATAATAGTGGTGAGTTTGATTACAGTGTTCTTTGACATGACAACGAATGAAAACGCCCAGTTACTGTTACAGGGTAGGAACCAAAGTGATGTTCAGTGTTTCCTAGGGGACCCTATAATCTTTGGCTACTTTTAATATTTCTTCATGTAGCCAACATATTCATGCTTTGCATGTTCCTCTTTGATTTAGAAGACACTGTTGCATAAACAATATGCTGATTTTAAGCCTCCACCAGCATTGGTATCAGGCTGTATTAGCTAGCTACGTTTACTCTGACTCTCTACTTTTACTAGCTAGTTAGCATTAGTGGCTAACACGATTTAGCTTAACTTAACAAACTAGCTGTTTGCAGATGTAACAAAACACAAACTAATATTGTAATTAAAAAAACGCTTGCGGATTTACATTAAGATCAAAGTGGAAACAACATAATTGTCTTCGACATTGTTGCAGACTGATCACACAAGTGTCTCCATGTGCTGCGTTGACCATGCAGACTGACCACACAAGTGTCTCCATGTGCTGCGTTGACCATGCAGACTGACCACACAAGTGTCTCCATGTGCTGCGTTGACCATGCAGACTGACCACACAAGTGTCTCCATGTGCTGCGTTGACCATGCAGACTGACCACACAAGTGTCTCCATGTGCTGCGTTGACCATGCAGACTGATCACACAAGTGTCTCCATGTGCTGCAGTTGACCATGCAGACTGAGAACACAAGTGTCTCCATGTGCTGCAGTTGACCATGCAGACTGATCACACAAGTGTCTCCATGTGCTGCGGTGACCATGCAGACTGAACACACAAGTGTCTCCATGTGCTGCGTTGACCATGCAGACTGATCACACAAGTGTCTCCATGTGCTGCGGTGACCATGCAGACTGAACACACAAGTGTCTCCATGTGCTGCGTTGACCATGCAGACTGAGAACACAAGTGTCTCCATGTGCTGCGTTGACCATGCAGACTGAGAACACAAGTGTCTCCATGTGCTGCGGTGACCATGCAGACTGAGAACACAAGTGTCTCCATGTGCTGCGGTGACCATGCAGACTGAGAACACAAGTGTCTCCATGTGCTGCGGTGACCATGCAGACTGAGAACACAAGTGACTCCATGTGCTGCGTTGACCATGCAGACTGAGAACACAAGTGTCTCCATGTGCTGCGTTGACCATGCAGACTGATCACACAAGTGTCTCCATGTGCTGCGTTGACCATGCAGACTGAGAACACAAGTGTCTCCATGTGCTGCGTTGACCATGCAGACTGAGAACACAAGTGTCTCCATGTGCTGCGTTGACCATGCAGACTGAGAACACAAGTGTCTCCATGTGCTGCGTTGACCATGCAGACTGAGAACACAAGTGTCTCCATGTGCTGCGTTGACCATGCAGACTGAGAACACAAAGTGTCTCCATGTGAGAACACAAGTGTCTCCATGTTGACCATGCAGACTGAGAACACAAGTGTCTCCATGTGCTGCGTTGACCAGACTGACCACACAAGTGTCTCCATGTGCTGCGTTGACCATGCAGACTGAGAACACAAGTGTCTCCATGTGCTGCGTTGACCATGCAGACTGAGAACACAAGTGTCTCCATGTGCTGCGTTGACCATGCAGACTGACCACACAAGTGTCTCCATGTGCTGCAGTTGACCATGCAGACTGACAACACAAGTGTCTCCATGTGCTGCGTTGACCATGCAGACTGATCACACAAGTGTCTCCATGTGCTGCGTTGACCATGCAGACTGACAACACAAGTGTCTCCATGTGCTGCATTGACCATGCAGACTGACCACACAAGTGTCTCCATGTGCTGCAGTTGACCATGCAGACTGAGAACACAAGTGTCTCCATGTGCTGCGTTGACCATGCAGACTGATCACACAAGTGTCTCCATGTGCTGCGTTGACCATGCAGACTGACCACACAAGTGTCTCCATGTGCTGCGTTGACCATGCAGACTGATCACACAAGTGTCTCCATGTGCTGCGTTGACCATGCAGACTGACCACACAAGTGTCTCCATGTGCTGCGTTGACCATGCAGACTGACCACACAAGTGTCTCCATGTGCTGCGTTGACCATGCAGACTGATCACACAAGTGTCTCCATGTGCTGCGTTGACCATGCAGACTGAGAACACAAGTGTCTCCATGTGCTGCAGTGACCATGCAGACTGAGAACACAAGTGTCTCCATGTGCTGCGTTGACCATGCAGACTGAGAACACAAGTGTCTCCATGTGCTGCGTTGACCAGACTGAGAACACAAGTGTCTCCATGTGCTGCGTTGACCAGACTGAGAACACAAGTGTCTCCATGTGCTGCGGTGACCATGCAGACTGAGAACACAAGTGTCTCCATGTGCTGCGTTGACCAGACTGAACACAAGTGTCTCCATGTGCTGCGTTGACCATGCAGACTGAGAACACAAGTGTCTCCATGTGCTGCGTTGACCATGCAGACTGAGAACACAAGTGTCTCCATGTGCTGCAGTGACCATGCAGACTGACCACACAAGTGTCTCCATGTGCTGCGTTGACCATGCAGACTGAAAACACAAGTGTCTCCATGTGCTGCATTGACCATGCAGACTGAAAACACAAGTGTCTCCATGTGCTGCGTTGACCAGGCTGAACACAAGTGTCTCCATGTGCTGCGTTGACCATGCAGACTGAAAACACAAGTGTCTCCATGTGCTGCGTTGACCATGCAGACTGAGAACACAAGTGTCTCCATGTGCTGCAGTG
>NC_088407.1:1407500-1427500 GCF_034236695.1 Oncorhynchus nerka | reverse complement strand
ATAACCATGTTATTACCTGGTACTCCCTGTATATAACCATGTTATTACCTTCCTGTATATAACCATGTTATTACCTGGTACTTCCTGTATATAGCCATGTTATTACCTGGTACTCCCTGTATATAACCATGTTATTACCTGGTACTCCCTGTATATAACCATGTTATTACCTCCCTGTATATAACCATGTTATTACCTGGTACTCCCTGTATATAACCATGTTATTACCTGGTACTCCCTGTATATAGCCATGTTATTACCTGGTACTCCCTGTATATAACCATGTTATTACCTCCCTGTATATAACCATGTTATTACCTGGTACTCCCTGTATATAGCCATGTTATTACCTGGTACTCCCTGTATATAACCATGTTATTACCTGGTACTCCCTGTAAATAACCATGTTATTAACTCCCTGTATATAACCATGTTATTACCTGGTACTCCCTGTATATAACCATGTTATTACCTCCCTGTATATAACCATGTTATTACCTGGTACTCCCTGTATATAGCCATGTTATTACCTGGTACTTCCTGTATATAGCCATGTTATTACCTCCCTGTATATAACCATGTTATTACCTGGTACTCCCTGTATATAACCATGTTATTACCTTCCTGTATATAACCATGTTATTACCTGGTACTTCCTGTATATAGCCATGTTATTACCTGGTACTCCCTGTATATAACCATGTTATTACCTGGTACTTCCTGTATATAGCCATGTTATTACCTGGTACTCCCTGTATATAACCACGTTATTACCTGGTACTCCCTGTATATAGCCATGTTATTACCTGGTACTTCCTGTATATAGCCATGTTATTACCTGGTACTCCCTGTATATAACCATGTTATTACCTCCCTGTATATAACCATGTTATTACCTCCCTGTATATAACCATGTTATTACCTCCCTGTATATAACCATGTTATTATCTGGTACTCCCTGTATATAGCCATGTTATTACCTGGTACTCCATGTATATAACCATGTTATTACCTGGTACTCCCTGTATATAACCATGTTATTACCTGGTACCCCCTGTATATAGCCATGTTATTACCTGGTACTCCCTGTATATAACCATGTTATTACCTGGTACTCCCTGTATATAACCATGTTATTAACTGGTACTTCCTGTATATAGTCATGTTATTTTCTACTCCCTGTATATAACCATGTTATTACCTGGTACTTCCTGTATATAGTCATGTTATTTTCTACTCCCTGTATATAACCATGTTATTACCTGGTACTTCCTGTATATAGCCATGTTATTACCTGGTACTCCCTGTATATAACCATGTTATTACCTCCCTGTATATAACCATGTTATTACCTCCCTGTATATAACCATGTTATTACCTGGTACTCCCTGTATATAACCATGTTATTATCTGGTACTCCCTGTATATAGCCATGTTATTACCTGGTACTCCATGTATATAACCATGTTATTACCTGGTACTCCCTGTATATAACCATGTTACTACCTGGTACCCCTGTATATAACCATGTTATTACCTGGTACTCCCTGTATATAACCATGTTATTAACTGGTACTTCCTGTATATAACCATGTTATTACCTGGTACTTCCTGTATATAGCCATGTTATTACCTCCCTGTATATAACCATGTTATTACCTGGTACCCCTGTATATAACCATGTTATTACCTGGTACCCCTGTATATAACCATGTTATTACCTGGTACTTCCTGTATATAACCATGTTATTACCTGGTACTCCCTGTATATAACCACGTTATTACCTGGTACTCCCTGTATATAGCCATGTTATTACCTGGTAACCCTGTATATAACCATGTTATTACCTGGTACTTCCTGTATATAGCCATGTTATTACCTCCCTGTATATAACCATGTTATTACCTGGTACTCCCTGTATATAACCATGTTATTACCTGGTACTTCCTGTATATATCCATGTTATTACCTCCCTGTATATAACCATGTTATTACCTGGTACTCCTGTATATAACCATGTTATTACCTCCCTGTATATAACCATGTTATTACCTGGTACTTCCTGTATATAGCCATGTTATTACCTGGTACTCCCTGTATATAACCATGTTATTACCTGGTACTCCCTGTATATAACCATGTTATTACCTCCCTGTATATAACCATGTTATTACCTGGTACTCCCTGTATATAACCATGTTATTACCTGGTACTCCCTGTATATAACCATGTTATTACCTCCCTGTATATAACCATGTTATTACCTGGTACTTCCTGTATATTACCATGTTATTACCTGGTACTCCCTGTATATAACCATGTTATTACCTGGTACTTCCTGTATATAGCCATGTTATTACCTGGTACTCCCTGTATATAACCACGTTATTACCTGGTACTCCCTGTATATAGCCATGTTATTACCTGGTACTTCCTGTATATAGCCATGTTATTACCTGGTACTCCCTGTATATAACCATGTTATTACCTCCTGTATATAACCATGTTATTACCGCCTGTATATAACCATGTTATTACCTCCCTGTATATAACCATGTTATTACCTGGTACTCCATGTATATAACCATGTTATTACCTGGTACTCCCTGTATATAACCATGTTATTACCTGGTACCCTGTATATAACCATGTTATTACCTGGTACTCCCTGTATATAACCATGTTATTAACTGGTACTTCCTGTATATAACCATGTTATTACCTGGTACCCCTGTATATAACCATGTTATTACCTGGTACTTCCTGTATATAACCATGTTATTACCTGGTACTCCCTGTATATAACCATGTTATTACCTGGTACCCCTGTATATAACCATGTTATTACCTGGTACTCCCTGTATATAACCATGTTATTAACTGGTACTCCCTGTATATAACCATGTTATTACCTGGTACCCCTGTATATAACCATGTTATTACCTGGTACTTCCTGTATATAACCATGTTATTACCTGGTACTCCCTGTATATAACCACGTTATTACCTGGTACTCCCTGTATATAGCAATGTTATTACCTGGTACTCCTGTATATAGCCATGGTATTACTTGGTACTCCCTGTATATAACCATGTTATTACCTGGTACCCCTGTATATAACCATGTTATTACCTGGTACTTCCTGTATATAGCCATGTTATTACCTCCCTGTATATAACCATGTTATTACCTGGTACTCCCTGTATATAACCATGTTATTACCTGGTACTTCCTGTATATAGCCATGTTATTACCTCCCTGTATATAACCATGTTATTACCTGGTACTCCCTGTATATAACCATGTTATTACCTCCCTGTATATAACCATGTTATTACCTGGTACTTCCTGTATATAGCCATGTTATTACCTGGTACTCCCTGTATATAACCATGTTATTACCTGGTACTCCCTGTATATAGCCATGTTATTACCTGGTACTCCATGTATATAACCATGTTATTACCTGGTACTCCCTGTATATAACCATGTTATTACCTGGTACCCCTGTATATAACCATGTTATTACCTGGTACTCCCTGTATATAACCATGTTATTACCTGGTACTCCCTGTATATAACCATGTTATTACCTGGTACCCCTGTATATAACCATGTTATTACCTGGTACTCCCTGTATATAACCATGTTATTAACTGGTACTCCCTGTATATAACCATGTTATTACCTGGTACCCCTGTATATAACCATGTTATTACCTGGTACTTCCTGTATATAACCATGTTATTACCTGGTACTCCCTGTATATAACCACGTTATTACCTGGTACTCCCTGTATATAGCAATGTTATTACCTGGTACTCCCTGTATATAGCCATGGTATTACTTGGTACTCCCTGTATATAACCATGTTATTACCTGGTACCCCTGTATATAACCATGTTATTACCTGGTACTTCCTGTATATAGCCATGTTATTACCTCCCTGTATATAACCATGTTATTACCTGGTACTCCCTGTATATAACCATGTTATTACCTGGTACTTCCTGTATATAGCCATGTTATTACCTCCCTGTATATAACCATGTTATTACCTGGTACTCCCTGTATATAACCATGTTATTACCTCCCTGTATATAACCATGTTATTACCTGGTACTTCCTGTATATAGCCATGTTATTACCTGGTACTCCCTGTATATAACCATGTTATTACCTGGTACTCCCTGTATATAACCATGTTATTACCTGGTACTCCATGTATATAACCATGTTATTACCTGGTACTCCCTGTATATAACCATGTTATTACCTGGTACCCCCTGTATATAGCCATGTTATTACCTGGTACTCCCTGTATATAACCATGTTATTACCTCCCTGTATATAACCATGTTATTATCTGGTACTCCCTGTATATAGCCATGTTATTACCTGGTACTCCATGTATATAACCATGTTATTACCTGGTACTCCCTGTATATAACCATGTTATTACCTGGTACCCCCTGTATATAGCCATGTTATTACCTGGTACTCCCTGTATATAACCATGTTATTACCTGGTACTCCCTGTATATAACCATGTTATTAACTGGTACTTCCTGTATATAGTCATGTTATTTTCTACTCCCTGTATATAACCATGTTATTACCTGGTACTTCCTGTATATAGTCATGTTATTTTCTACTCCCTGTATATAACCATGTTATTACCTGGTACTTCCTGTATATAGCCATGTTATTACCTGGTACTCCCTGTATATAACCATGTTATTACCTCCCTGTATATAACCATGTTATTACCTCCCTGTATATAACCATGTTATTACCTGGTACTCCCTGTATATAACCATGTTATTATCTGGTACTCCCTGTATATAGCCATGTTATTACCTGGTACTCCATGTATATAACCATGTTATTACCTGGTACTCCCTGTATATAACCATGTTACTACCTGGTACCCCTGTATATAACCATGTTATTACCTGGTACTCCCTGTATATAACCATGTTATTAACTGGTACTTCCTGTATATAACCATGTTATTACCTGGTACTTCCTGTATATAGCCATGTTATTACCTCCCTGTATATAACCATGTTATTACCTGGTACCCCTGTATATAACCATGTTATTACCTGGTACCCCTGTATATAACCATGTTATTACCTGGTACTTCCTGTATATAACCATGTTATTACCTGGTACTCCCTGTATATAACCACGTTATTACCTGGTACTCCCTGTATATAGCCATGTTATTACCTGGTAACCCTGTATATAACCATGTTATTACCTGGTACTTCCTGTATATAGCCATGTTATTACCTCCCTGTATATAACCATGTTATTACCTGGTACTCCCTGTATATAACCATGTTATTACCTGGTACTCCCTGTATATAACCATGTTATTACCTCCCTGTATATAACCATGTTATTACCTGGTACTCCCTGTATATAACCATGTTATTACCTGGTACTCCCTGTATATAACCATGTTATTACCTCCCTGTATATAACCATGTTATTACCTGGTACTTCCTGTATATTACCATGTTATTACCTGGTACTCCCTGTATATAACCATGTTATTACCTGGTACTTCCTGTATATAGCCATGTTATTACCTGGTACTCCCTGTATATAACCACGTTATTACCTGGTACTCCCTGTATATAGCCATGTTATTACCTGGTACTTCCTGTATATAGCCATGTTATTACCTGGTACTCCCTGTATATAACCATGTTATTACCTCCCTGTATATAACCATGTTATTACCGCCCTGTATATAACCATGTTATTACCTCCCTGTATATAACCATGTTATTACCTGGTACTCCATGTATATAACCATGTTATTACCTGGTACTCCCTGTATATAACCATGTTATTACCTGGTACCCCTGTATATAACCATGTTATTACCTGGTACTCCCTGTATATAACCATGTTATTAACTGGTACTTCCTGTATATAACCATGTTATTACCTGGTACCCCTGTATATAACCATGTTATTACCTGGTACTTCCTGTATATAACCATGTTATTACCTGGTACTCCCTGTATATAACCATGTTATTACCTGGTACCCCTGTATATAACCATGTTATTACCTGGTACTCCCTGTATATAACCATGTTATTAACTGGTACTCCCTGTATATAACCATGTTATTACCTGGTACCCCTGTATATAACCATGTTATTACCTGGTACTTCCTGTATATAACCATGTTATTACCTGGTACTCCCTGTATATAGCCATGGTATTACTTGGTACTCCCTGTATATAACCATGTTATTACCTGGTACCCCTGTATATAACCATGTTATTACCTGGTACTTCCTGTATATAGCCATGTTATTACCTCCCTGTATATAACCATGTTATTACCTGGTACTCCCTGTATATAACCATGTTATTACCTGGTACTTCCTGTATATAGCCATGTTATTACCTCCCTGTATATAACCATGTTATTACCTGGTACTCCCTGTATATAACCATGTTATTACCTCCCTGTATATAACCATGTTATTACCTGGTACTTCCTGTATATAGCCATGTTATTACCTGGTACTCCCTGTATATAACCATGTTATTACCTGGTACTCCCTGTATATAACCATGTTATTACCTCCCTGTATATAACCATGTTATTACCTGGTGCTCCCTGTATATAACCATGTTATTACCTGGTACTCCCTGTATATAACCATGTTATTACCTCCCTGTATATAACCATGTTATTACCTGGTACTCCCTGTATATAACCATGTTATTACCTGGTACTCCCTGTATATAGCCATGTTATTACCTGGTACTCCTGTATATAACCATGTTATTACCTCCTGTATATAACCATGTTATTACCTGGTACTCCCTGTATATAACCATGTTATTACCTTCCTGTATATAACCATGTTATTACCTGGTACTCCCTGTATATAACCATGTTATTACCTCCCTGTATATAACCATGTTATTACCTGGTACTTCCTGTATATAGCCATGTTATTACCTGGTACTCCCTGTATATAACCATGTTATTACCTGGTACTCCCTGTATATAACCATGTTATTACCTCCCTGTATATAACCATGTTATTACCTGGTACTCCCTGTATATAACCATGTTATTACCTGGTACTCCTGTATATAACCATGTTATTACCTCCTGTATATAACCATGTTATTACCTGGTACTCCCTGTATATAACCATGTTATTACCTGGTACTCCCTGTATATAGCCATGTTATTACCTGGTACTCCCTGTATATAACCATGTTATTACCTCCTGTATATAACCATGTTATTACCTGGTACTCCCTGTATATAACCATGTTATTACCTTCCTGTATATAACCATGTTATTACCTGGTACTCCCTGTATATAACCATGTTATTACTTGGTACTTCCTGTATATAGCCATGTTATTACCTGGTACTCCCTGTATATAACCACGTTATTACCTGGTACTCCCTGTATATAGCCATGTTATTACCTGGTACCCCTGTATATAACCATGTTATTACCTGGTACTTCCTGTATATAGCCATGTTATTACCTCCCTGTATATAACCATGTTATTACCTGGTACTCCCTGTATATAACCATGTTATTACCTTCCTGTATATAACCATGTTATTACCTGGTACTTCCTGTATATAGCCATGTTATTACCTGGTACTCCCTGTATATAACCATGTTATTACCTGGTACTTCCTGTATATAGCCATGCTATTACCTCCCTGTATATAACCATGTTATTACCTGGTACTCCCTGTATATAACCATGTTATTACCTGGTACTTCCTTTATATAGCCATGTTATTACCTCCCTGTATATAACCATGTTATTACCTGGTACTCCCTGTATATAACCATGTTATTACCTTCCTGTATATAACCATGTTATTACCTGGTACTTCCTGTATATAGCCATGTTATTACCTGGTACTCCCTGTATATAACCATGTTATTACCTGGTACTCCCTGTATATAACCATGTTATTACCTCCTGTATATAACCATGTTATTACCTGGTACTCCCTGTATATAACCATGTTATTACCTGGTACTCCCTGTATATAGCCATGTTATTACCTGGTACTCCCTGTATATAACCATGTTATTACCTCCCTGTATATAACCATGTTATTACCTCCCTGTATATAACCATGTTATTACCTGGTACTCCCTGTATATAGCCATGTTATTACCTGGTACTCCCTGTATATAACCATGTTATTACCTGGTACACCCTGTAAATAACCATGTTATTAACTCCCTGTATATAACCATGTTATTACCTGGTACTCCCTGTGTATAACCATGTTATTACCTCCCTGTATATAACCATGTTATTACCTCCCTGTATATAACCATGTTATTACCTGGTACTCCCTGTATATAACCATGTTATTACCTGGTACTCCCTGTATATAACCATGTTATTACCTCCCTGTATATAACCATGTTATTACCTGGTACTCCCTGTATATAACCATGTTATTACCTGGTACTCCCTGTATATAGCCATGTTATTACCTGGTACTCCCTGTATATAACCATGTTATTACCTCCCTGTATATAACCATGTTATTACCTGGTACTCCCTGTATATAACCATGTTATTACCTTCCTGTATATAACCATGTTATTACCTGGTACTCCCTGTATATAACCATGTTATTACCTCCCTGTATATAACCATGTTATTACCTGGTACTTCCTGTATATAGCCATGTTATTACCTGGTACTCCCTGTATATAACCATGTTATTACCTGGTACTCCCTGTATATAACCATGTTATTACCTCCCTGTATATAACCATGTTATTACCTGGTACTCCCTGTATATAACCATGTTATTACCTGGTACTCCCTGTATATAACCATGTTATTACCTCCCTGTATATAACCATGTTATTACCTGGTACTCCCTGTATATAACCATGTTATTACCTGGTACTCCTGTATATAGCCATGTTATTACCTGGTACTCCCTGTATATAACCATGTTATTACCTCCCTGTATATAACCATGTTATTACCTGGTACTCCCTGTATATAACCATGTTATTACCTTCATGTATATAACCATGTTATTACCTGGTACTCCCTGTATATAACCATGTTATTACTTGGTACTTCCTGTATATAGCCATGTTATTACCTGGTACTCCCTGTATATAACCACGTTATTACCTGGTACTCCCTGTATATAGCCATGTTATTACCTGGTACCCCTGTATATAACCATGTTATTACCTGGTACTTCCTGTATATAGCCATGTTATTACCTCCCTGTATATAACCATGTTATTACCTGGTACTCCCTGTATATAACCATGTTATTACCTTCCTGTATATAACCATGTTATTACCTGGTACTTCCTGTATATAGCCATGTTATTACCTGGTACTCCCTGTATATAACCATGTTATTACCTGGTACTTCCTGTATATAGCCATGCTATTACCTCCCTGTATATAACCATGTTATTACCTGGTACTCCCTGTATATAACCATGTTATTACCTGGTACTTCCTTTATATAGCCATGTTATTACCTCCCTGTATATAACCATGTTATTACCTGGTACTCCCTGTATATAACCATGTTATTACCTTCCTGTATATAACCATGTTATTACCTGGTACTCCCTGTATATAACCATGTTATTAACTGGTACTTCCTGTATATAACCATGTTATTACCTGGTACTTCCTGTATATAGCCATGTTATTACCTCCCTGTATATAACCATGTTATTACCTGGTACCCCTGTATATAACCATGTTATTACCTGGTACCCCTGTATATAACCATGTTATTACCTGGTACTTCCTGTATATAACCATGTTATTACCTGGTACTCCCTGTATATAACCACGTTATTACCTGGTACTCCCTGTATATAACCATGTTATTACCTCCCTGTATATAACCATGTTATTACCTGGTACTTCCTGTATATAGCCATGTTATTACCTGGTACTCCTGTATATAACCATGTTATTACCTGGTACTCCTGTATATAACCATGTTATTACCTGGTACTCCTGTATATAACCATGTTATTACCTGGTACTCCCTGTATATAACCATGTTATTACCTGGTACTCCTGTATATAACCATGTTATTACCTCTCCTGTATATAACCATGTTATTACCTGGTACTCCCTGTATATAACCATGTTATTACCTGGTACTCCCTGTATATAGCCATGTTATTACCTGGTACTCCCATGTATATAACCATGTTATTACCTGGTACTCCCCCTGTATATAACCATGTTATTACCTTCATGTATATAACCATGTTATTACCTGGTACTCCCTGTATATAACCATGTTATTACTTGGTACTTCCTGTATATAACCATGTTATTACCTGGTACTCCTGTATATAACCACGTTATTACCTGGTACTCCCTGTATATAGCCATGTTATTACCTGGTACCCCTGTATATAACCATGTTATTACCTGGTACTTCCTGTATATAGCCATGTTATTACCTCCCTGTATATAACCATGTTATTACCTGGTACTCCCTGTATATAACCATGTTATTACCTTCCTGTATATAACCATGTTATTACCTGGTACTTCCTGTATATAGCCATGTTATTACTCCCTGTATATAACCATGTTATTACCTGGTACTGTATATAACCATGTTATTACCTGGTACTTCCTGTATATAGCCATGTTATTACCTCTCCTGTATATAACCATGTTATTACCTGGTACTCCCTGTATATAACCATGTTATTACCTGGTACTTCCTTTATATAGCCATGTTATTACCTCCTCCCTGTATATAACCATGTTATTACCTGGTACTCCCTGTATATAACCATGTTATTACCTTCCTGTATATAACCATGTTATTACCTGGTACTCCTGTATATAACCATGTTATTAACTGGTACTTCCTGTATATAACCATGTTATTACCTGGTACTTCCTGTATATAGCCATGTTATTACCTCCCTGTATATAACCATGTTATTACCTGGTACCCCTGTATATAACCATGTTATTACCTGGTACCCCTGTATATAACCATGTTATTACCTGGTACTTCCTGTATATAACCATGTTATTACCTGGTACTCCCTGTATATAACCACGTTATTACCTGGTACTCCCTGTATATAGCCATGTTATTACCTGGTAACCCTGTATATAACCATGTTATTACCTGGTACTTCCTGTATATAGCCATGTTATTACCTCCCTGTATATAACCATGTTATTACCTGGTACTCCCTGTATATAACCATGTTATTACCTGGTACTTCCTGTATATATCCATGTTATTACCTCCCTGTATATAACCATGTTATTACCTGGTACTCCCTGTATATAACCATGTTATTACCTCCCTGTATATAACCATGTTATTACCTGGTACTTCCTGTATATAGCCATGTTATTACCTGGTACTCCCTGTATATAACCATGTTATTACCTGGTACTCCCTGTATATAACCATGTTATTACCTCCCTGTATATAACCATGTTATTACCTGGTACTCCCTGTATATAACCATGTTATTACCTGGTACTCCCTGTATATAACCATGTTATTACCTCCCTGTATATAACCATGTTATTACCTGGTACTTCCTGTATATTACCATGTTATTACCTGGTACTCCCTGTATATAACCATGTTATTACCTGGTACTTCCTGTATATAGCCATGTTATTACCTGGTACTCCCTGTATATAACCACGTTATTACCTGGTACTCCCTGTATATAGCCATGTTATTACCTGGTACTTCCTGTATATAGCCATGTTATTACCTGGTACTCCCTGTATATAACCATGTTATTACCTCCCTGTATATAACCATGTTATTACCGCCCTGTATATAACCATGTTATTACCTCCCTGTATATAACCATGTTATTACCTGGTACTCCATGTATATAACCATGTTATTACCTGGTACTCCCTGTATATAACCATGTTATTACCTGGTACCCCTGTATATAACCATGTTATTACCTGGTACTCCCTGTATATAACCATGTTATTAACTGGTACTTCCTGTATATAACCATGTTATTACCTGGTACCCCTGTATATAACCATGTTATTACCTGGTACTTCCTGTATATAACCATGTTATTACCTGGTACTCCCTGTATATAACCATGTTATTACCTGGTACCCCTGTATATAACCATGTTATTACCTGGTACTCCCTGTATATAACCATGTTATTAACTGGTACTCCCTGTATATAACCATGTTATTACCTGGTACCCCTGTATATAACCATGTTATTACCTGGTACTTCCTGTATATAACCATGTTATTACCTGGTACTCCCTGTATATAACCACGTTATTACCTGGTACTCCCTGTATATAGCAATGTTATTACCTGGTACTCCCTGTATATAGCCATGGTATTACTTGGTACTCCCTGTATATAACCATGTTATTACCTGGTACCCCTGTATATAACCATGTTATTACCTGGTACTTCCTGTATATAGCCATGTTATTACCTCCCTGTATATAACCATGTTATTACCTGGTACTCCCTGTATATAACCATGTTATTACCTGGTACTTCCTGTATATAGCCATGTTATTACCTCCCTGTATATAACCATGTTATTACCTGGTACTCCCTGTATATAACCATGTTATTACCTCCCTGTATATAACCATGTTATTACCTGGTACTTCCTGTATATAGCCATGTTATTACCTGGTACTCCCTGTATATAACCATGTTATTACCTGGTACTCCCTGTATATAACCATGTTATTACCTCCCTGTATATAACCATGTTATTACCTGGTACTCCCTGTATATAACCATGTTATTACCTGGTACTCCCTGTATATAACCATGTTATTACCTCCCTGTATATAACCATGTTATTACCTGGTACTCCCTGTATATAACCATGTTATTACCTGGTACTCCCTGTATATAGCCATGTTATTACCTGGTACTCCCTGTATATAACCATGTTATTACCTCCCTGTATATAACCATGTTATTACCTGGTACTCCCTGTATATAACCATGTTATTACCTTCCTGTATATTACCATGTTATTACCTGGTACTCCCTGTATATAACCATGTTATTACCTCCCTGTATATAACCATGTTATTACCTGGTACTTCCTGTATATAGCCATGTTATTACCTGGTACTCCCTGTATATAACCATGTTATTACCTCCCTGTATATAACCATGTTATTACCTGGTACTCCCTGTATATAACCATGTTATTACCTGGTACTCCCTGTATATAACCATGTTATTACCTCCCTGTATATAACCATGTTATTACCTGGTACTCCCTGTATATAACCATGTTATTACCTGGTACTCCCTGTATATAGCCATGTTATTACCTGGTACTCCCTGTATATAACCATGTTATTACCTCCCTGTATATAACCATGTTATTACCTGGTACTCCCTGTATATAACCATGTTATTACCTTCCTGTATATAACCATGTTATTACCTGGTACTCCCTGTATATAACCATGTTATTACCTGGTACTTCCTGTATATAGCCATGTTATTACCTCCCTGTATATAACCATGTTATTACCTGGTACTCCCTGTATATAACCATGTTATTACCTCCCTGTATATAACCATGTTATTACCTGGTACTTCCTGTATATAGCCATGTTATTACCTGGTACTCCCTGTATATAACCATGTTATTACCTGGTACTCCCTGTATATAGCCATGTTATTACCTGGTACTCCATGTATATAACCATGTTATTACCTGGTACTCCCTGTATATAACCATGTTATTACCTGGTACCCCTGTATATAACCATGTTATTACCTGGTACTCCCTGTATATAACCATGTTATTACCTGGTACCCCTGTATATAACCATGTTATTACCTGGTACTTCCTGTATATAACCATGTTATTACCTGGTACTCCCTGTATATAACCATGTTATTACCTGGTACCCCTGTATATAACCATGTTATTACCTGGTACTCCCTGTATATAACCATGTTATTAACTGGTACTCCCTGTATATAACCATGTTATTACCTGGTACCCCTGTATATAACCATGTTATTACCTGGTACTTCCTGTATATAACCATGTTATTACCTGGTACTCCCTGTATATAACCACGTTATTACCTGGTACTCCCTGTATATAGCAATGTTATTACCTGGTACTCCCTGTATATAGCCATGGTATTACTTGGTACTCCCTGTATATAACCATGTTATTACCTGGTACCCCTGTATATAACCATGTTATTACCTGGTACTTCCTGTATATAGCCCTGTTATTACCTCCCTGTATATAACCATGTTATTACCTGGTACTCCCTGTATATAACCATGTTATTACCTCCCTGTATATAACCATGTTATTACCTGGTACTTCCTGTATATAGCCATGTTATTACCTGGTACTCCCTGTATATAACCATGTTATTACCTGGTACTCCCTGTATATAGCCATGTTATTACCTGGTACTCCATGTATATAACCATGTTATTACCTGGTACTCCCTGTATATAACCATGTTATTACCTGGTACCCCTGTATATAACCATGTTATTACCTGGTACTCCCTGTATATAACCATGTTATTAACTGGTACTTCCTGTATATAACCATGTTATTACCTGGTACCCCTGTATATAACCATGTTATTACCTGGTACTTCCTGTATATAACCATGTTATTACCTGGTACTCCCTGTATATAACCATGTTATTACCTGGTACCCCTGTATATAACCATGTTATTACCTGGTACTCCCTGTATATAACCATGTTATTAACTGGTACTCCCTGTATATAACCATGTTATTACCTGGTACCCCTGTATATAACCATGTTATTACCTGGTACTTCCTGTATATAACCATGTTATTACCTGGTACTCCCTGTATATAACCACGTTATTACCTGGTACTCCCTGTATATAGCAATGTTATTACCTGGTACTCCCTGTATATAGCCATGGTATTACTTGGTACTCCTGTATATAACCATGTTATTACCTGGTACCCCTGTATATAACCATGTTATTACCTGGTACTTCCTGTATATAGCCATGTTATTACCTCCCTGTATATAACCATGTTATTACCTGGTACTCCCTGTATATAACCATGTTATTACCTGGTACTTCCTGTATATAGCCATGTTATTACCTCCCTGTATATAACCATGTTATTACCTGGTACTCCCTGTATATAACCATGTTATTACCTCCTGTATATAACCATGTTATTACCTGGTACTTCCTGTATATAGCCATGTTATTACCTGGTACTCCCTGTATATAACCATGTTATTACCTGGTACTCCCTGTATATAACCATGTTATTACCTCCCTGTATATAACCATGTTATTACCTGGTACTCCCTGTATATAACCATGTTATTACCTGGTACTCCCTGTATATAACCATGTTATTACCTCCCTGTATATAACCATGTTATTACCTGGTACTCCCTGTATATAACCATGTTATTACCTGGTACTCCCTGTATATAGCCATGTTATTACCTGGTACTCCCTGTATATAACCATGTTATTACCTCCTGTATATAACCATGTTATTACCTGGTACTCCCTGTATATAACCATGTTATTACCTTCCTGTATATTACCATGTTATTACCTGGTACTCCCTGTATATAACCATGTTATTACCTCCTGTATATAACCATGTTATTACCTGGTACTTCCTGTATATAGCCATGTTATTACCTGGTACTCCTGTATATAACCATGTTATTACCTGGTACTCCCTGTATATAACCATGTTATTACCTCCCTGTATATAACCATGTTATTACCTGGTACTCCCTGTATATAACCATGTTATTACCTGGTACTCCCTGTATATAACCATGTTATTACCTCCCTGTATATAACCATGTTATTACCTGGTACTCCCTGTATATAACCATGTTATTACCTGGTACTCCCTGTATATAGCCATGTTATTACCTGGTACTCCCTGTATATAACCATGTTATTACCTCCCTGTATATAACCATGTTATTACCTGGTACTCCCTGTATATAACCATGTTATTACCTTCCTGTATATAACCATGTTATTACCTGGTACTCCCTGTATATAACCATGTTATTACTTGGTACTTCCTGTATATAGCCATGTTATTACCTGGTACTCCCTGTATATAACCACGTTATTACCTGGTACTCCCTGTATATAGCCATGTTATTACCTGGTACCCCTGTATATAACCATGTTATTACCTGGTACTTCCTGTATATAGCCATGTTATTACCTCCCTGTATATAACCATGTTATTACCTGGTACTCCCTGTATATAACCATGTTATTACCTTCCTGTATATAACCATGTTATTACCTGGTACTTCCTGTATATAGCCATGTTATTACCTGGTACTCCCTGTATATAACCATGTTATTACCTGGTACTCCCTGTATATAACCATGTTATTACCTCCCTGTATATAACCATGTTATTACCTGGTACTCCCTGTATATAACCATGTTATTACCTGGTACTCCCTGTATATAGCCATGTTATTACCTGGTACTCCCTGTATATAACCATGTTATTACCTCCCTGTATATAACCATGTTATTACCTCCCTGTATATAACCATGTTATTACCTGGTACTCCCTGTATATAGCCATGTTATTACCTGGTACTCCCTGTATATAACCATGTTATTACCTGGTACTCCCTGTAAATAACCATGTTATTAACTCCCTGTATATAACCATGTTATTACCTGGTACTCCCTGTATATAACCATGTTATTACCTCCCTGTATATAACCATGTTATTACCTCCCTGTATATAACCATGTTATTACCTGGTACTCCTGTATATAACCATGTTATTACCTGGTACTCCCTGTATATAACCATGTTATTACCTCCCTGTATATAACCATGTTATTACCTGGTACTCCCTGTATATAACCATGTTATTACCTGGTACTCCTGTATATAGCCATGTTATTACCTGGTACTCCCTGTATATAACCATGTTATTACCTCCCTGTATATAACCATGTTATTACCTGGTACTCCCTGTATATAACCATGTTATTACCTTCCTGTATATAACCATGTTATTACCTGGTACTCCCTGTATATAACCATGTTATTACCTCCCTGTATATAACCATGTTATTACCTGGTACTTCCTGTATATAGCCATGTTATTACCTGGTACTCCCTGTATATAACCATGTTATTACCTGGTACTCCCTGTATATAACCATGTTATTACCTCCCTGTATATAACCATGTTATTACCTGGTACTCCCTGTATATAACCATGTTATTACCTGGTACTCCCTGTATATAACCATGTTATTACCTCCCTGTATATAACCATGTTATTACCTGGTACTCCCTGTATATAACCATGTTATTACCTGGTACTCCCTGTATATAGCCATGTTATTACCTGGTACTCCCTGTATATAACCATGTTATTACCTCCCTGTATATAACCATGTTATTACCTGGTACTCCCTGTATATAACCATGTTATTACCTTCCTGTATATAACCATGTTATTACCTGGTACTCCCTGTATATAACCATGTTATTACTTGGTACTTCCTGTATATAGCCATGTTATTACCTGGTACTCCCTGTATATAACCACGTTATTACCTGGTACTCCCTGTATATAGCCATGTTATTACCTGGTACCCCTGTATATAACCATGTTATTACCTGGTACTTCCTGTATATAGCCATGTTATTACCTCCCTGTATATAACCATGTTATTACCTGGTACTCCCTGTATATAACCATGTTATTACCTTCCTGTATATAACCATGTTATTACCTGGTACTTCCTGTATATAGCCATGTTATTACCTGGTACTCCCTGTATATAACCATGTTATTACCTGGTACTTCCTGTATATAGCCATGCTATTACCTCCCTGTATATAACCATGTTATTACCTGGTACTCCCTGTATATAACCATGTTATTACCTGGTACTTCCTTTATATAGCCATGTTATTACCTCCCTGTATATAACCATGTTATTACCTGGTACTCCCTGTATATAACCATGTTATTACCTTCCTGTATATAACCATGTTATTACCTGGTACTTCCTGTATATAACCATGTTATTACCTGGTACTCCCTGTATATAACCATGTTATTACCTGGTACTCCCTGTATATAACCATGTTATTACCTCCCTGTATATAACCACGTTATTACCTGGTACTCCCTGTATATAACCATGTTATTACCTGGTACTCCCTGTATATAGCCATGTTATTACCTGGTACTCCCTGTATATAACCATGTTATTACCTCCCTGTATATAACCATGTTATTACCTCCCTGTATATAACCATGTTATTACCTGGTACTCCCTGTATATAGCCATGTTATTACCTTGTACTCCCTGTATATAACCATGTTATTACCTGGTACTCCCTGTAAATAACCATGTTATTAACTCCCTGTATATAACCATGTTATTACCTGGTACTCCCTGTATATAACCATGTTATTACCTCCCTGTATATAACCATGTTATTACCTCCCTGTATATAACCATGTTATTACCTGGTACTCCCTGTATATAGCCATGTTATTACCTGGTACTCCCTGTATATAACCATGTTATTACCTGGTACTCCTGTATATAACCATGTTATTACCTGGTACTTCCTGTATATTACCATGTTATTACCTGGTACTCCCTGTATATAACCATGTTATTACCTGGTACTTCCTGTATATAGCCATGTTATTACCTGGTACTCCCTGTATATAACCACGTTATTACCTGGTACTCCCTGTATATAGCCATGTTATTACCTGGTACTTCCTGTATATAGCCATGTTATTACCTGGTACTCCCTGTATATAACCATGTTATTACCTCCCTGTATATAACCATGTTATTAACTGGTACTTCCTGTATATAGTCATGTTATTTTCTACTCCCTGTATATAACCATGTTATTACCTGGTACTTCCTGTATATAGCCATGTTATTACCTGGTACTCCCTGTATATAACCATGTTATTACCTCCCTGTATATAACCATGTTATTACCTGGTACTCCCTGTATATAGCCATGTTATTACCTGGTACTCCATGTATATAACCATGTTATTACCTGGTACTCCCTGTATATAACCATGTTATTACCTGGTACCCCTGTATATAACCATGTTATTACCTGGTACTCCCTGTATATAACCATGTTATTATCTGGTACTTCCTGTATATAACCATGTTATTACCTGGTACTTCCTGTATATAGCCATGTTATTACCTCCCTGTATATAACCATGTTATTACCTGGTACTCCCTGTATATAACCATGTTATTATCTGGTACTCCCTTTATATAGCCATGTTATTACCTGGTACTCCATGTATATAACCATGTTATTACCTGGTACTCCCTGTATATAACCATGTTATTACCTGGTACCCCTGTATATAACCATGTTATTACCTGGTACTCCCTGTATATAACCATGTTATTACCTGGTACTTCCTGTATATAGCCATGTTATTACCTGGTACTTCCTGTATATAGCCATGGTATTACCTGGTACTCCCTGTATATAACCATGTTATTACCTGGTACTCCCTGTATATAACCATGTTATTACCTGGTACTTCCTTTATATAGCCATGTTATTACCTGGTACTCCCTGTATATAGCCATGTTATTACCTGGTACTCCCTGTATATAACCATGTTATTACCTGGTACTCCCTGTATATAACCATGTTATTACCTCCCTGTATATAACCATGTTATTACCTGGTACTCCCTGTATATAACCATGTTATTACCTCCCTGTATATAACCATGTTATTACCTGGTACTCCCTGTATATAACCATGTTATTACCTCCCTGTATATAACCATGTTATTACCTCCCTGTATATAACCATGTTATTAACTGGTACTTCCTGTATATAGTCATGTTATTTTCTA
>NC_088407.1:1390000-1402500 GCF_034236695.1 Oncorhynchus nerka | reverse complement strand
AACGACAGAGAGAGATGGGGAGAGAGACAGACAACGACAGAGAGACAGAGAGAGATGGGGAGAGAGACAGACAACGACAGAGAGAGATGGGGAGAGAGAGACAACGACAGAGAGACAGAGAGACAGAGAGAGATGGGGAGAGAGACAGACAACGACAGAGAGACAGAGAGAGATGGGGAGAGAGACAGACAACGACAGAGAGAGATGGGGAGAGAGACAGACAACGACAGAGAGACAGAGAGAGATGGGGAGAGAGACAGACAACGACAGAGAGAGATGGGGAGAGAGACAGACAACGACAGAGAGAGATGGGGAGAGAGACAGACAACGACAGAGAGATAGAGAGAGATGGGGAGAGAGAAAGAGAGAGATGGGGAGAGAGACAGAGAGAGACAGACAACGACAGAGAGACAGACAACGACAGAGAGAGATGGGGAGTGAGACGGACAATGACAGAGAGACAGACAACGACAGAGAGACAGAGAGAGATGGGGAGAGAGACATACAACGACAGAGAGACAGAGAGAGATGGGGAGAGAGACAGACAACGACAGAGAGAGATAGAGATGGGGAGAGAGACAGACAACGACAGAGAGAGATGGGGAGAGAGACAGACAACGACAGAGAGAGATGGGGAGAGAGACAGACAATGACAGAGAGACAGACAACGACAGAGAGACAGAGAGAGATGGGGAGAGAGACATACAACGACAGAGAGACAGAGAGAGATGGGGAGAGAGACAGACAACGACAGAGAGAGATGGGGAGAGAGATAGACAACGACAGAGAGACAGAGAGAGATGGGGAGAGAGATAGACAACGACAGAGAGAGATGGGGAGAGAGATAGAGATGGAGAAAGACAGAAAGAGAGAGACAGATATTTCCCTCAGATTACACAGACCCATAAGGAATTTGAAAACAGACCTGATCTTGATAAACTCCCATATCTACTGGGTGAAATACCACAGTGTTTAATCACAGCAGCAAGATTTGTGACCTGTTGCCACGAGAAAAGGGCAACCAGTGAAGAACAAACACCATTGTAAATACAACCCATATTTATGTTCATTTATCTTTCCTTTTGTACTTTAACTATTTGTACATAATATGACATTTTTAATGTCTTTATTCTTTTTTTTGTGAGTGTAATGTTTACTGGTCATTTTTATTGTTATTTCACTTTTGTTTATTATATATTTCACTTGCTTTGGCAATGTAAACAATGCTTCCCATTCCAATAAAGCCCCTTGAATTGAATTGAGAGAGAGAGAGAGAGAGAGAGAGACAGAGACAGAGAGAGAGAGAGAGAGAGAGAGAGAGAGAGAGAGAGAGAGACAGAGACAGAGAGAGAGAGAGAGAGAGAGAGAGACAGAGACAGAGAGAGAGAGAGAGAGAGAGAGAGAGAGAGAGACAGAGAGCGAGAGACAGAGAGAGAGAGAGAGACAGAGAGAGAGAGAGAGACAGAGAGCGAGAGACAGAGAGAGAGAGAGACAGAGAGAGAGAGAGAGAGAGAGAGACAGAGAGAGGTAGAGAGAGAGAGAGAGAGACAGAGACAGAGAGAGAGAGAGAGAGAGAGAGAGAGAGAGAGAGAGAGAGAGAGAGAGACAGAGAGAGAGAGAGAGAGAGAGAGAGAGAGAGAGAGAGAGAGAGAGAGAGAGACAGAGACAGAGAGAGAGAGAGAGAGAGAGAGAGAGACAGAGAGAGAGAGAGAGAGAGAGACAGAGAGAGAGAGAGAGAGAGAGAGAGAGAGACAGAGAGAGAGAGACCCAATGGAGACTGCAGGCAGAATTCATAGAATGGGACAAACACCCAATGGCAGAAGTCCATAAAAAATGTTTTTTTAACAAACCAAAACCTGCAGAAGAAGAACAGCGGAACCTGTAAATAACATCCGACACTGAGTGAATAATATTCAGTCTACTTATGAAGCCCAAATGGTCAAAGACAATGATCTCTTGGTAAGTTTGTTATACAAAGCTTAATAAACAAAGGCCACTAAGCTACCAAGCTGCTAGGACAGAAATGACCTGATCAACTTCTACTTCAATTAGCACTGAATTGTGAAGCGAGAGGTGTGAAAACTCTTGAGTCTAATAATGGCAGGAGGGTTCCACAGCCCCCCCCCGTCTCTCGTCCCCCCCCCCCCCATCCAAATGCAGAGGCCTTTGAACCCCCATGGCTTATCCCTGCCCCGAGGTTATGACAATATAGAACCCCGTGGATATTAAAAATAACACTGAATAAGTACAAAGAAAAGCTCCTCAAGGACAAGCCAGAGACACTATTTGCTGACTGCTATATTAACCAGACCATCCCCTGACTGCTAAAGAGAGGGGAACGAAAACAACTTCATTTTCCAGACAGACCATTCCCTGACACAGTGCTATATTAACCAGACAGACCCTGACACAGTGCTATATTAACCAGACAGACCCTGACACAGTGCTATATTAACCAGACAGACCCTGACACAGTGCTATATTAACCAGACCATCGCCTGGTACAGTGCTATATTAACCAGACAGACCCTGGCACAGTGCTATATTAACCAGACCATCGCCTGGTACAGTGCTATATTAACCAGACCATCCCCTGGTACAGTGCTATATTAACCAGACCATCCCCTGGCACAGTGCTATATTAACCAGACCATCCCCTGCTATATTAACCAGACAGACCCTGACACAGTGCTATATTAACCAGACCATCGCCTGGTACAGTGCTATATTAACCAGACCATCCCCTGGCACAGTGCTATATTAACCAGACCATCCCCTGGCACAGTGCTATATTAACCAGACCATCCCCTGGTACAGTGCTATATTAACCAGACCATCCCCTGGTACAGTGCTATATTAACCAGACCATCCCCTGGTACAGTGCTATATTAACCAGACCATCCCCTGGTACAGTGCTATATTAACCAGACAGTGATGGTGCAGTCTGGGACAGTAATGGAGCAGTCTGGGACAGTAATGGAGCAGTCTGGGACAGTAATGGTGCAGTCTGGGACAGTAATGGAGCAGTCTGGGACAGTAATGGTGCAGTCTGGGACAGTAATGGAGAAGTCTGGGACAGTAATGGTGCAGTCTGGGACAGTGATGGTGCAGTCTGGGACAGTAATGGAGAAGTCTGGGACAGTAATGGTGCAGTCTGGGACAGTAATGGAGCAGTCTGGGACAGTAATGGTGCAGTCTGGGACAGTAATGGAGCAGTCTGGGACAGTAATGGTGCAGTCTGGGACAGTAATGGTGCAGACAGTAATGGTGCAGTCTGGGACAGTAATGGAGCAGTCTGGGACAGTAATGGAGCAGTCTGGGACAGTAATGGTGCAGTCGGGGACAGTAATGGAGCAGTCTGGGACAGTAATGGTGCAGTCTGGGACAGTAGTGGTGCAGTCTGGGACAGTAATGGTGCAGTCTGGGACAGTAATGGTGCAGTCTGGGACAGTAGTGGTGCAGTCTGGGACAGTAGTGGTGCAGTCTGGGACAGTAATGGTGCAGTCTGGGACAGTAATGGTGCAGTCTGGGACAGTAATGGTGCAGTCTGGGACAGTAGTGGTGCAGTCTGGGACAGTAGTGGTGCAGACAGTAATGGTGCAGTCTGGGACAGTAATGGTGCAGTCTGGGACAGTAATGGTGCAGTCTGGGACAGTAATGGTGCAGTCTGGGACAGTAATGGAGCAGTCTGGGACAGTAATGGTGCAGTCTGGGACAGTAGTGGTGCAGTCTGGGACAGTAGTGGTGCAGTCTGGGACAGTAGTGGTGCAGTCTGGGACAGTAATGGTGCAGTCTGGGACAGTAGTGGTGCAGTCTGGGACAGTAATGGTGCAGTCTGGGACAGTAATGGTGCAGTCTGGGACAGTAGTGGTGCAGTCTGGGACAGTAATGGAGCAGACAGTAGTGGTGCAGTCTGGGACAGTAATGGAGCAGACAGTAATGGAGCAGTCTGGGACAGTAATGGTGCAGTCTGGGACAGTAATGGAGCAGACAGTAATGGAGCAGTCTGGGACAGTAATGGTGCAGTCTGGGACAGTAATGGTGCAGACAGTAATGGAGCAGTCTGGGACAGTAATGGAGCAGTCTGGGACAGTAATGGTGCAGTCTGGGACAGTAATGGTGCAGTCTGGGACAGTAATGGTGCAGTCTGGGACAGTAATGGTGCAGTCTGGGACAGTAATGGACCAGTCTGGGACAGTAATGGTGCAGTCTGGGACAGTAATGGAGCAGTCTGGGACAGTAATGGTGCAGTCTGGGACAGTAGTGGTGCAGTCTGGGACAGTAATGGAGCAGTCTGGGTACAGTCTGGGACAGTGGGTGCAGTCTGGGACAGTAGTGGTGCAGTCTGGGACAGTAATGGTGCAGTCTGGGACAGTAATGGTGCAGTCTGGGACAGTAATGGAGCAGTCTGGGACAGTAATGGTGCAGT
This sequence comes from Oncorhynchus nerka, assembly GCF_034236695.1. Lineage (NCBI taxonomy): Eukaryota > Metazoa > Chordata > Actinopteri > Salmoniformes > Salmonidae > Oncorhynchus > Oncorhynchus nerka. The sequence goes on along the minus strand of NC_088407.1, from coordinate 1,398,071 downwards.
CTGGGACAGTAGTGGTGCAGTCTGGGACAGTAATGGAGCAGTCTGGGACAGTAATGGTGCAGTCTGGGACAGTAGTGGTGCAGTCTGGGACAGTAATGGAGCAGTCTGGGACAGTAATGGAGCAGTCTGGGACAGTAATGGAGCAGTCTGGGACAGTAATGGTGCAGTCTGGGACAGTAATGGTGCAGTCTGGGACAGTGATGGTGCAGACAGTAATGGAGCAGTCTGGGACAGTAGTGGTGCAGTCTGGGACAGTGATGGTGCAGTCTGGGACAGTAATGGTGCAGTCTGGGACAGTAATGGAGCATTCTGGGACAGTGATGGAGCAGTCTGGGACAGTAGTGGTGCAGTCTGGGACAGTAACGGTGCAGTCTGGGACAGTAATGGTGCAGTCTGGGACAGTAATGGTGCAGTCTGGGACAGTAATGGTGCAGACAGTAGTGGAGCAGTCTGGGACAGTAGTGGTGCAGTCTGGGACAGTAATGGTGCAGTCTGGGACGGTAGTGGTGCAGTCAGTCATGGTGCAGTCTGGGACAGTGATGGTGCAGTCTGGGACAGTGATGGTGCAGTCTGGGACAGTAGTGGTGCAGTCTGGGACAGTGATGGTGCAGTCTGGGACAGTAATGGAGAAGTCTGGGACAGTAATGGAGCAGTCTGGGACAGTAATGGAGCAGACAGTAATGGTGCAGTCTGGGACAGTAATGGTGCAGTCTGGGACAGTAATGGTGCAGTCTGGGACAGTAGTGGTGCAGTCTGGGACAGTGGGTGCAGTCTGGGACAGTGATGGTGCAGTCTGGGACAGTGATGGTGCAGTCTGGGACAGTAGTGGTGCAGTCTGGGACAGTGATGGTGCAGTCTGGGACAGTAATGGAGAAGTCTGGGACAGTAATGGAGCAGTCTGGGACAGTAATGGAGCAGACAGTAATGGTGCAGTCTGGGACAGTAATGGTGCAGTCTGGGACAGTAATGGTGCAGTCTGGGACAGTAATGGTGCAGTCTGGGACAGTAGTGGTGCAGTCTGGGACAGTAGTGGTGCAGTCTGGGACAGTAATGGAGCAGTCTGGGACAGTAATGGTGCAGTCTGGGACAGTAATGGTGCAGTCTGGGACGGTAGTGGTGCAGTCAGTAATGGTGCAGTCTGGGACAGTAATGGTGCAGTGGTGGTGCAGTCTGGGACAGTGAGTCTGGGACAGTGATGGTGCAGTCTGGGACAGTGATGGTGCAGTCTGGGACAGTAATGGTGCAGTCTGGGACAGTAATGGTGCAGTCAGTAGTGGTGCAGTCTGGGACAGTAATGGTGCAGTCTGGGACAGTAATGGTGCAGTCTGGGACAGTAGTGGTGCAGTCTGGGACAGTAATGGAGCAGTCTGGGACAGTAATGGAGCAGTCTGGGACAGTAATGGTGCAGTCTGGGACGGTAGTGGTGCAGTCAGTAATAGTGCAGTCTGGGACAGTAATGGTGCAGTCTGGGACAGTAGTGGTGCAGTCTGGGACAGTAGTGGTGCAGTCTGGGACAGTAGTGGTGCAGTCTGGGACAGTAGTGGTGCAGTCTGGGACAGTAATGGTGCAGTCTGGGACAGTAGTGGTGCAGTCTGGGACAGTAATGGTGCAGTCTGGGACGGTAATGGTGCAGTCAGTAGTGGTGCAGTCTGGGACAGTAATGGTGCAGTCTGGGACAGTAATGGTGCAGTCTGGGACAGTAATGGTGCAGTCTGGGACAGTAATGGAGCAGTCTGGGACAGTGATGGTGCAGTCTGGGACAGTAATGGAGCAGTCTGACAACTGCAGACAGTGATGGTGCAGTCTGGGACAGTAATGGTGCCAGTCTGGGACACTAACCCCTCCCAGACCAGTGCAGTCTCCCAGACCAGGACACTAACCCCTCCCAGACCAGCAGTCTGGGACCAGTAATGGAGACACTCCCCGGGACCAGCGAACACTCACTGCCCTCCCAGACCAGTGGAGACACTCTGACCAGGAGACACTCAATGGTCCCAGACCAGCGAGTCTCCCAGACCAGTGAGACACTCACCCCGCCCAGACCAGTCTGGGACAGTGACCAGCAGTCTGGGACACTGACCAGTGAGTGCAGACCAGGGACAGTGATCCCAGACCAGCAGACACTCTGACCAGGAGACCAGCGAGACACTCACCCTCCCAGACCCTCCCCCCCTCCCAGACCACTGAACACACCCTCCCAGACCAGCCCACAGACTGCACTGTCACCCCTCCCAGACCAGCTGATCTGTGCCTCAGACCAAATGTCTCACCCCTCCCAGACCCACCACTCCACCCTGGACCAGCGAGACACTCACCCCTCCCAGACCAGCGAGACACTCACCCCTCCAGACCAGTGAGACCCTGAGAGGAGACACTCACCCTCCCAGACCAGTGAGACACTCACCCCTCCCAGACAGCACTTCACACAGGAGCACTCACCCTCCCACCCACTCCCAGACCAGTGAGACACCCACCCCCAGACCAGCGAGACACTCACCCCGCTCAGACCAGTGAGACACTCATCCCAGACCAGTCCCACCCCTCCCAGACCAGCGAGACACTCACCCCCCCCAGACCAGCGAGACACTCACCCTCCCAGACCAGCGAGACACTCACCCCGTCCAGACCAGGGACCAGAGACACTCACCCCTCCCAGACCAGCGAGACACTCACCCCTCCCAGACCAGCGAGACACTCCCAGACCAGCGAGACACTCACCCCTCCCAGACCAGCGAGACACTCACCCTCCCAGACCAGCGAGACACTCACCCCGCCCAGACCAGCGAGACACTCACCCCGCCCGACCAGCGAGACACTCACCCCTCCCAGACCAGTGAGACACTCACCCCTCCCAGACCAGTGAGACACTCACCCCTCCCAGACCAGCGAGACACTCACCCCTCCCAGACCAGTGAGACACTCACCCCGCCCAGACCAGCGAGACACTCACCCCTCCCAGACCAGCGAGACACTCACCCCCCAGACCAGCGAGACACTCCCAGACCAGTGAGACACTCACCCCGCCCAGACCAGCGAGACACTCACCCCTCCCAGACCAGCGAGACACTCACCCTTCCCAGACCAGCGAGACACTCACCCCTCCCAGACCAGCGAGACACTCACCCCTCCCAGACCAGCGAGACACTCACCCCTCCCAGACCAGCGAGACACTCACCCCTCCCAGACCAGCGAGACACTCACCCCTCCCAGACCAGCGAGACACTCACCCCGCCCAGACCAGCGAGACACTCACCCCTCCCAGACCAGCGAGACACTCACCCCTCCCAGACCAGCGAGACACTCACCCCTCCCAGACCAGCGAGACACTCACCCCGCCCAGACCAGCGAGACACTCACCCCGCCCAGACCAGCGAGACACTCACCCCTCCCAGACCAGTGAGACACTCACCCCTCCCAGACTAGCGAGACACTCACCCCTCCCAGACCAGCAAGACACTCACCCCTCCCAGACCAGCGAGACACTCACCCCTCCCAGACCAGCGAGACACTCACCCCGTCCAGACCAGGGAGACACTCACCCCTCCCAGACCAGTGAGACACTCAGACACTCACCTCCTCCCAGACCAGCGAGACCTCCCAGACCAGTGAGACACTCACCCCTCCCAGACCAGTGAGACACTCACCCCTCCCAGACCAGTGAGACACTCACCCCTCCCAGACCAGGGAGACACTCACCCCTCCCAGACCAGTGAGACACTCACCCCTCCCAGACCAGTGAGACACTCACCCCTCCCAGACCAGCGAGACACTCACCCCTCCCAGACCAGCGAGACACTCACCCCGTCCAGACCAGGGAGACACTCACCCCTCCCAGACCAGCGAGACACTCACCCTGCCCAGACCAGCGAGACACTCACCCCGCCGGACCAGCGAGACACTCACCCCTCCCAGACCAGCGAGACACTCACCTCTCCCAGACCAGCGAGACACTCACCCCTCCCAGACCAGCGAGACACTCACCCCGCCCAGACCAGCGAGACACTCACCCCTCCCAGACCAGCGAGACACTCACCCTGCCCAGACCAGCGAGACACTCACCCCTCCCAGACCAGCGAGACACTCACCCCTCCCAGACCAGCGAGACACTCACCCCCCCGGACCTGCACATAAAGGACCCACGCTGAGAGGACCTACATCCAGACCACAGCACCACCAGCCACATCCACACCACCCACCCCAACCAATCAACCCTTCCCCCCTAAAGGACCCACACTGAGAGGACCTACATCCAGACCACAGCACTACCAGCCACATCCACACACCCCACCCCAACCAATCAACACCCCTCCCAAGTCAACCATGCCCACACCCCATTTAGGCCCCCTCAGATCAGACCTATGCCCCTCCTGCCCACCCCATGCCCCCCACTCCCGCAAAGAGGGCCTCAACATAGAAGTCACACATACGCCCAATCTGTGAGCGGGCAAACAGGCCCAACCCCCACTCTTACACGAGCCCAAGCCAATGGCATTTACCAGATTCTCAGCAGGCTCTGCTCAAGCTTACTGGCCTGAGGCCAAACCACACGACTAACAACATTAGACACTTTATGGAACACAAAGCCTTCATAATCTCATCCTGGAATATCCAAGACCTGAGGTCATCTGCCTTTGGCCTAAAGAGCAGGAACCTGGACTTCATCAAAGAAATCAGAAATACAGACATTGTCAACCAACAAGAAACCTGGTATAGAGGAGACGGAACCACTGGTTGCCCTCTAGGTTACAGAGAGCTGGTAGTCCCATCCACCACACTACCAGGTGGGTGGTATAGAGGAGATGGACCCACTGGTTGTCCTCTAGGTTACAGAGAGCTGGTAGTCCCATCCACCACACTACCAGGTGGGTGGTATAGAGGAGATGGACCCACTGGTTGTCCTCTAGGTTACAGAGAGCTGGTAGTCCCATCCACCACACTACCAGGTGGGTGGTATAGAGGAGACAGACCCACTGGGTGGAGTGGTAGTCCCATCCACCACACTACCAGGTGGGTGGTATAGAGGAGACAGACCCACTGGTTGCCCTCTAGGTTACAGAGAGCTGGTAGTCCCTTCCACCACGCTACCAGGTGGGTGGTATAGAGGAGATGGACCCACTGGTTGTCCTCTAGGTTACAGAGAGCTGGTAGTCCCTTCCACCATGCTACCAGGTGGGTGGTATAGAGGAGATGGACCCACTGGTTGTCCTCTAGGTTACAGAGAGCTGGTAGTCCCATCCACCAAACTACCAGGTGGGTGGTATAGAGGAGACAGACCCACTGGTTGTCCTCTAGGTTACAGAGAGCTGGTAGTCCCATCCACCAAACTACCAGGTGGGTGGTATAGAGGAGATGGACCCACTGGTTGTCCTCTAGGTTACAGAGAGCTGGTAGTCCCATCCACCAAACTACCAGGTGTGAATCATGGTATAGAGGAGATGGACCCACTGGTTGCCCTCTAGGTTACAGAGAGCTGGTAGTCCCATCCACCAAACTACCAGGTGGGTGGTATAGAGGAGATGGACCTCTAGGTTACAGAGAGCTGGTAGTCCCATCCACCACACTACCAGGTGGGTGGTATAGAGGAGATGGACCCACTGGTTGCCCTCTAGGTTACAGAGAGCTGGTAGTCCCATCCACCACACTACCAGGTGGGTGGTATAGAGATGGACCCACTGGTTGCCCTCTAGAGACAGACCCACTGGTTGCCCTCTAGGTTACAGAGAGCTGGTAGTCCCATCCACCACACTACCAGGTGGGTGGTATAGAGGAGATGGACCCACTGGTTGCCCTCTAGGTTACAGAGAGCTGGTAGTCCCATCCACCAAACTACCAGGTGTGAAACATGGTATAGAGGAGATGGACCCACTGGTTGCCCTCTAGGTTACAGAGAGCTGGTAGTCCCATCCACCACACTACCAGGTGGGTGGTATAGAGGAGATGGACCCACTGGTTGCCCTCTAGGTTACAGAGAGCTGGTAGTCCCATCCACCACACTACCAGGTGGGTGGTATAGAGGAGATGGACCCACTGGTTGTCCTCTAGGTTACAGAGAGCTGGTAGTCCCTTCCACCACGCTACCAGGTGGGTGGTATAGAGGAGATGGACCCACTGGTTGTCCTCTAGGTTACAGAGAGCTGGTAGTCCCATCCACCACGCTACCAGGTGGGTGGTATAGAGGAGATGGACCCACTGGTTGTCCTCTAGGTTACAGAGAGCTGGTAGTCCCATCCACCACACTACCAGGTGGGTGGTATAGAGGAGACAGACCCACTGGTTGCCCTCTAGGTTACAGAGAGCTGGTAGTCCCATCCACCAAACTACCAGGTGGGTGGTATAGAGGAGATGGACCTCTAGGTTACAGAGAGCTGGTAGTCCCATCCACCACACTACCAGGTGGGTGGTATAGAGGAGATGGACCCACTGGTTGCCCTCTAGGTTACAGAGAGCTGGTAGTCCCATCCACCAAACTACCAGGTGGGTGGTATAGAGGAGACAGACCCACTGGTTGCCCTCTAGGTTACAGAGAGCTGGTAGTCCCATCCACCACACTACCAGGTGGGTGGTATAGAGGAGATGGACCCACTGGTTGCCCTCTAGGTTACAGAGAGCTGGTAGTCCCATCCACCAAACTACCAGGTGTGAAACATGGTATTAAGGAGATGGACCCACTGGTTGCCCTCTAGGTTACAGAGAGCTGGTAGTCCCATCCACCACACTACCAGGTGGGTGGTATAGAGGAGATGGACCCACTGGTTGCCCTCTAGGTTACAGAGAGCTGGTAGTCCCATCCACCACACTACCAGGTGGGTGGTATAGAGGAGATGGACCCACTGGTTGTCCTCTAGGTTACAGAGAGCTGGTAGTCCCTTCCACCACGCTACCAGGTGGGTGGTATAGAGGAGATGGACCCACTGGTTGTCCTCTAGGTTACAGAGAGCTGGTAGTCCCATCCACCTCGCTACCAGGTGGGTGGTATAGAGGAGATGGACCCACTGGTTGCCCTCTAGGTTACAGAGAGCTGGTAGTCCCATCCACCAAACTACCAGGTGGGTGGTATAGAGGAGATGGACCCACTGGTTGCCCTCTAGGTTACAGAGATGGTGGGTGGTATAGAGGAGATGGACCTCTAGGTTACAGAGAGCTGGTAGTCCCATCCACCAAACTACCAGGTGGTTGGTATAGAGGAGATGGACCCACTGGTTGCCCTCTAGGTTACAGAGAGCTGGTAGTCCAATCCACCACACTACCAGGTGTGAAACATGATACAGAGGAGATGGACCCACTGGTTGCCCTCTAGGTTACAGAGAGCTGGTAGTCCCATCCACCACACTACCAGGTGGGTGGTATAGAGGAGATGGACCCACTGGTTGCCCTCTAGGTTACAGAGAGCTGGTAGTCCCATCCACCACACTACCAGGTAGGTGGTATAGAGGAGATGGACCCACTGGTTACCCTCTAGGTTACAGAGAGCTGGTAGTCCCATCCACCACACTACCAGGTGTGAAACATGGTATAGAGGAGATGGACCCACTGGTTACCCTCTAGGTTACAGAGAGCTGGTCGTCCCATCCACCACACTACCAGGAGTAAAACAGGGTATAGAGGAGACGGACCCACAAGGTTACAGAGAGCTACCAGGAGTGAAACAGGGAAGGGACTCAGGGGGTATGCTAATTTGGTATAGAGCAGACCTAACTCACTCTATTACATTAATCAAAACAGGAACATTTTACATTTGGCTTGAAATTCAAAAGGAAATGATCTCAACAGAGAAAAATGTCCTCCTGTGTGCTACCTATATCCCCCCCACTAGAATCCCTATACTTTAATGAAGACAGCTTCTCCATCCTGGAGGGGGAAATCATTCATTTCCAGGCCCAGGGACATGTACTAGTCTGTGGCGACCTAAATGTCAGAACCGGACAAGAACCTGACACCTTCAGCACACAGGGGGACAACCACATACCTGGAGGTGACAGCATTCCCTCCCCCATATGCCCCCCCAAGTCACAACTACGACAACATAACCAACAAAAACGGGTCACGACTCCTGTCGCACGCTGGGTCTGTA